>NW_016690495.1:420410-434164 GCF_001604755.1 Lepidothrix coronata | reverse complement strand
CCTTTTCCTTTTCCTTTTCCTTTTCCTTTTCCTTTTCCTTTTCCCTTTCCCTTTCCCTTTCCCTTTCCCTTTCCCTTTCCTTTTTTATTCCCTTCTCTTCCCAAACCTTCCCTTCCCTTTTCCTCTCTTCTCCCTCCCTTTCCTTTCCCTTTCCTCCCTAGTGGCTGAAATGCTCTGAGTAAGCCACAGACAACCCTCGAAGTGATCTGGTCAACCCCATCAGCCTTGGAAAGACCCTTGGAAAGACAAGGCCATGCTCAAGGAGGGGAGACAAAACCCCTGGTCCAGGCAGCTGAAAAAACACCAAGTGATTGCCAGTGGCCCTGGCAGAGCCTCTTCCCCACGGAATGTCCCCTGGCTGTGCCCCCCAGAGCCAGGTTTGGGGCTCAGGGGTCCCTCCTGCCCCAAGCAGCAACGCCAACGAGCTGGGGGTCGGCCTGAAAAGGCTCCAGGTCGAATTCCTGCACTGTCCTGCTGTGGGTTTGTCCTGGAATGCGTGGGCACAGGAAGTTTTGGGAGCTGTTGTCCTGCCTGGCACCCCTGGAGGTCCCGGGTCTGTGATGCTGCAGCCAACAAACACTCGGCATCTGCAGCAGAGTCAAGGGACTCCAGTACCAGCTACAGTCCTCTCTTTCCTTTATATTCTTGGAAGTTCTGTCAAAAACATTTATTTTAGTCGTTGCAACAGTTCCCTTTTGTTTGTGCTTTGCCGAAGGAAGCAGCTGCTTTTCAAAAACGTTTTGAAGACCAACCTTCTGGTTTTGGTTACAGCAAACAAAACAAACAGCTGCTTTTCTGTAACCAACATTTACTTTAAGGAAAATTCTTGCTTTTAATGAAAATTGGAACAAATGATTGATCACAGTTTCGTTGTTTGTTGGTTTTTTCTCTCCTGCAAAAATTGTAATTTCCAGTGACACGTCTCCAGCCCAATTTCCATTTGGATGGGGAGTGCACAGCCAGCTCTGCCTGTCTGAGCTCACCCAGGAAATTAGGCAATGTCTGGGTTAGATTTGTGACCCTGCAGGTTGCTGGGCTCAGCAGGGTGCAAGCAATTACACAGGGGAGCCCCTGCTCCTGATGGCTCCAGTTAAAAGCTCTCCAAGGAAAACACACGTGGATGGGTAGCTGAGGCACTGTTCTGAACCAGGCTGCAGTTCAGAATTCCACTTATTTATTATAATTATTTTTCCCCCTCGAAAGGAATCCCCCTTGAGAGGGGATGGACAAATGACCTTCCCGTGCTTGGATCGCTCGTTTCCTTCTCCAGGAGCAGGGACTCATGGCAGCTGACGTCTCCTGAAGCTCATCCATGACGGATGGAGCTGGGTGGGAAGGGCTGTCCCCACAAACTGTTAGTCAGCCTTGTCTGTCAGCCTAGTTGTGTGTCTGTGAGAACCTTCAGTCAGGTTCCAGGAGAAGCTTCTCTTCACATCCATCCACTCAACTTCTGTGCTTCCCACCCTCTGCCCGAGGTCCTTCCAGCTCCCGGCTCTGAACCGGGTCCCTTTGGCAAAACAGGGTCCCTGAGACAAAATTCCAAGGAGAATATTCCCCATATTGAACTCCAGACCATGCCCAAAGCATCTGGGTTTTTCATCCCTTTGGTGGCATCTCTACTGGGCAGGGAATAAATCCCCTGTCACCCAAAACCACCCGGGCCAAGCAACCCAAGGGATCTTCGGTTTTTTAATCTCCAGTGATTGTGTGGGACCTTTTGGTCCCTGTGGGCAGAAACCCTGATGGAATGGTGGGATGACAGTCCCCTTTGCAGGGGCCAGAGGGGGACGTGGGGGCAGAGAAGGGTGGTGGGACAGAGGAACAGGCACCTTGCAGGGAATTGGGTGGAGGGTTTGGAGCTGAAATCTTGAGTCTTCCCTCTGCTTTCCCACTGGGACTGTGGGCATGTCCTGCTGTCCCTGAGCTGGGGACACCACAACAAGCCCAGGAGCTGCAGGGAGGGCTGGCTCTGTCACCTCAGCTCAGGCAAACAGTGCTTATCCAGGAGATGCTGGGAACTGCCTTTTGGGTTGTATTTTCCAATACTTAGGAGGGCTAAAAACGAGTTGTGTGTTTTTCTGGAAAGCTGAGGTGGCCAGGGAGTGTTTTCTGGGAGCTGAAGAAAGCACTTATTATGAGTGTTGGGTGTAAGAGAAGTGGGAAAAGCCTGGAAAAGGGTTGAAGGCTTTGTAGGGATGAAGTAGGATTAGAAGGAGAGTGGGACATGTGAAGATGCACTGGAGGGTTAATTCCCAAAGCAGAATCAAACCCCGAATTCAACAGCAACAAAACACCTTCAGGTGACATAAACCCAGTCCAGCAACTCCCCCAAACACCCTGCAGCCCACCAGCTGCTCCCAGCAGAAGGAAGAGCCTTCACATTTTCTCTTCCCAGCAGGAAGAGTCTCCAAACTTTCCGAGGGGTCTCGGGGCCGTGGGAGCAGTCGGAAGGTGCTGGGACAGAGGCAGCAGGTCTGTCCCACCCGTGGAGCACCAAGGAGACCCTGCAGCCCGCACAGAGCAGAGCCTGGAGCCTCTGAAGGTCGAAGGGCTGCCACGAGAGGGGGCCTCTGTCCTTGCAGTGGAGCTCCCAGGGAGCACGGGGAGCATTCCAAGGAATTAGTGCAGGCCCTGGGAGATGCTGCACAGCCCGAGTCTGTGTCCTGAGGAGCTGGGAGGGAATTACAGACCACGACCAGCTCAGTTGCCTCTTAGAACTCTGCAAAGTCGGTCCATTCATGTACAAAAAAAAAAAGCAAAAAATCGCTGCCAAGCACTGGTTTCAGCCAAGTTTGAAACTCTGAAGTGTAATGAAACAAAAGAAAATTCCTTTGACCCCAGCGCTGTGCTGGAGTGGTTTGTACCAGGACATTCAGGGACTTCTCGGTGTGGATAGTTTATTCCAACAGAAATCTGTGTATTAATGCAATTACTGTGTGTTCATGTAATTTTGTCGCTTTGGAACCACTGAATAAATGGGAATTCTGGAGCAGAAAGTCCTGCCCTGCCTGGAGGGGCTGTTTGCCCTGTCCTGCTGTCGGAGCTCTGGTGTTTGAGGCTGCCCAAGCACAGCAAGGGCACAGCAGGGACTGCTGCTTGGGGGAGTTTGGGTTCTCTGTGCAGACCTTGGGCATCACTAAAGGACTTGGAAAACAGTCCCGTGCCTGTTTCTGCTGCACCCCAGCTCAACATCATGGCCCAAAAATGAGCTTTGCTGGTTCTCACAGCCCTGTGCTGCAGAGGAGACAAAGCTTTGGGAGACTCCTGCTCTCTCTCCGAGGACTCCTGTGCCTGGATCTTTATTCCATGCCCAGTAAAGATTCCCTCAGAGAGTTGAAAGCTCCAAATGCTTTGGGCATGGCCTGGGGTTCAATATGTGCAATATTCTTTCTACAAATTTGTTGGTTTTTTAGGAATTTTGTGTCTCGGGGTCCCTGTTCAGGCGTTAAGAGATGGGAGCTGGAAGGACATAGAATCCCAAAATGATTTGGGTTGGAAGGGACCTTCAAGATCATCTCCTTCCACCCCCTGCCATGGGCAGGGACACCTTCCACTAGCCCAGGTTGCTCCAAGCCCCGTCCAACCTGGCCTTGGACACCTCCAGGGATGGGGCAGCCACAGCTTCTCTGGGCACCCTGTGCCAGGGCCTCCCCACCCTCCCAGACATCAAACAGAGGATGGGAAGCACTGAGGGATCACAGAAGGAAAATGAATCTTCCCATTTCTCCCCAAATGAGTTATTAATCATCTTTCATTTACATATTCATTAACCATAATACACACCATATTTTTATTAATGTGGCAAAGAAGTAATTACGGGTGAAAAATGGGTTGTCTGTTTGTTTTATACAAGGATCTTGTTCCTCATTTGCATGATTTAAAAAATTATGTTCCTTCTTGCCACACAAAAAAAAAAAAAGAGAAACTGTTTGTTGGGGATGGATTCCAACCTGAGACCATGGAAAGGGATACTTGGATGAGCAGCTGGGAAACCAGGAGCTGCATGTACTCACCAGCAACTGGTATTCTTTGATATTCTTTCATGTATATTTCTATATATGTTTCTATTTATGTTCTTTTATTTTTGGCCAGGAATAGGTTGTCCTAAGTCAATCCTGGGCTGGGACAAGGGAGACCAGGCTGGTGCAGGTATTTTCCATCAGGTGGTGCTGCCTGATGCCTCCTGGTCATGGGGTTTGGTCATGGGGTTTCAGAGGGTGTTTTGTGAAGGGGCTGCAAACCAGCCCAGAAGTCCTCCCTGTGCCTTTCCTTCAAGCAGGAGAAATGTGGGGAGCGAAAGAAATGAGTGTTCAAAGCCAAATTCTGAAGTGGTTATAAAGGGGAGCCCTCCAATGGTCAAAACTTCTTTTATCCTCATGGAAGTGACACGAAGTTTAGGTTTAAAATGCTTGAGGAGCTGGATCCCCAAGTCCTTCCCACTTCCTTCCCTGCAGTTTTATGATGAATATTACTGGATTTCAATACACTTTTTGGCAAGCCAGCCATGAGCCACTAGTTCAAAGGGGAAGCTGTTTTTCCTACTGCTATTTCTTTGGTCCAGAAGATTAAGCTGGACTTAAGCAAAATGATGTGGCAGAGAAAAATACACTGATGATTAAAGTCTTGTATTATGAGTTAGGGTGGGTGAGTGGTGGTGTTGGGAATGTTGTCTGGATTCTTGCTGACACCAGACATTGAATCTGGTTTGGGAAGGGTCCTTCTCATCCCCACCCCCAGCTGATCACGTTGGCAAGTGAAATAAGGGTTGTTTGCCTCTTCCTGCAGCCAGGGCAGCAACCCAGTTTTGAGGGTTCTTCCCACACAGGGACTGAGGCTCAGAGACCCTCCAGCTCAGCAAATTCCCATCCTGCTGATGACTGGGAGCCAAGGGCTGTGCAGGAGAGGCAGGGCTGTGTTCTTGCCTTGCTTCCTGTAATCCTTGCCTTGGGTGCTGCTGGGCACTGCACACAGGGCAGGATGGGCACCACGTGCCTTCTCTGCCCCTCGTGCTTTATTCTCAGCCTTTGGGAAAAATTAAGGTGTTTGAAACTGTCTCTGCTCTGGGAGAGGCTGTTTGCAGATAAAGAACATTTTACCACAACACTGGAAGGCGTTGCTGACTTTGGGAACCAGAGGAGCTCCCCTGGGAGCTGCAGGGGGATGCTCAGAGTATGTTTGTGAGACCAGAGACCCTCCTGCACACATTTCTCCCTAGATCAGGAGGAAATCATGTCTTGAATCTGCCTGGGAAAGGGAAAAGGTGTCTGGGCAGTCAGTTCATTGAGGGACGTGTATTTCTGTCTGTCCTTGTGACCTTCTCATCTCTGATTTCAGCTGAATCTGACGGGGAGGTAAATATCCAAATAACCAGTTTGTGAGCTTATGGGGGAAATTGGCTGCTGAAGGGGAAAAAACCCAAACCCTGCTGAGGTCTGGACACACTCAAGTTTGCTCTTGAGTCACAACAAGCTTGTTCTGCAAGGAGAGTTGTAAAAGGAACAGGAGAGGAACTTTACAGGCATGGGCAGAGATGACAGAAATCTTCACCTAATTCAGTCACAAAGCCAGGCCAGGGCCAGACACTCACCCACAGGAAAACAGGGTTGGTTCACCCTGCTGCCCACAGCATGCCTGGTGGGAGCTCAAAACACCTCTTTGCTCCTAACAAGAATGTTGTGTTTATTTCTTATTTGAATACATATTTTCAAGCCCCTAACTGGGAAGGGGAAGTTTCCTTCAGAAACCATCTGTGAAGTGGGTGAAGTCTGGTCCCTTCCCATGGGAATCTGAGTCTGCCAGCACAGGGAGAACTGGCAAACTTTAGCCATGGATGAGACACTGTAAACATTTGTCAAAGGCATCTGGCTCTGGGCATAAACCTTTATTCAGTGTGCTCTGGTGGTTCCAGGCTGCCCTGCTCCCCCTGATGGCACAGGGCAATCCATGACACCTTCCACTCATTGCCAGCAGGCAAAGTGCCCCACAGTGCTTGGGTTTTCCATTTGGAAGAGTCAGTTCAGTGTATTTGTTCTCCTTATTAACAATATTTTTGATAGACTTCCGTTTCTCCACTTTCTGCCTTGCATTTCTTTCCTTTAATGATTATTCCTGCTTAGAAATGCTTCCCTGTCTTTGGTGTTAATGTGTCCTGGAACAGTGCTATGAGTAGGATGCACAGCCCAATTTCTCTTCCCAGTGTGACAAAATGTACAAAAACCAGATGATCAGAGGGTCTAAAAACGCTTCTATAATAAGTAAATCAAAAGAAATCACAGGGAGGGTGCAGGGTTTAAAATCCAGGGAGTGCTGGAGATGCAAAGCATCCCATGGATTACTCCAAGATCCCCAGCAGAACTCCTGGAATATCGAGAGGGCTGTATTACATGAACATCAGTTCCTCTTTCAAGGGTATGTATATCTTATACAGCTGTATCAAAGCTGCACTTGATCACAAGGCTTTGCTTTAATTAATTATAGCAAAGCTGTTTTCCTGCAGTTTGGAACAGCCCATGCCAACATTGCACTGAGGATAAAACAGGAATATCACAGAGTGCTCTGTGGTATCTGCTAAAAATTGGTGAGTATTGCTATTTTCATTTTCTAAAGAGAAAACTGAGGCATGGGGAAGACTTTGGATGCCTCTGAGTGGCCTGGAAGAGTAAGTGTGCTCCTCTCCCTGCTTTCTGTCCTTCCTTGTCCCATCCCTGGAAGTGTCCAAGGCCAGGTTGAACAGGGCTTGGAGCAACCTGGGCAAGTGGAAGGTGTCCCTGCCCGTGGCGGGGGGTGGAATGAGATGATCTCGAAGGTTCCTCTCAACCCAAACCATTCTGGGATTCTGTCTTGATGGCATAAATTCCCTGGGGCAGGAGGAATCCCACTGTGGCCGAGCTTCCCTTGGCTGGACCAAACAGGTCTCACCACAAGCAAGGGGGTCGCTGTGATTGACCCTGAGGGGTTTTCAGGACTTGCTTACTCTGCCTTCATTCCAGCCAATCCATCAATAACTGTGACAGGAAATGATTTCACCTTCTTTATAAAGTCTGAGCAGCTGCTGCCATCACATCCCCGGGCTGCCTGAGCTCCAAACCTGCCCCTGAGCCTCCCACCTTTCCTCCTCCTCCCTTCAACGGGCCATCTCTGGCTGAGGACCAGCAAACTCTGCATTCCCCTGGGGGAGCTCACGGGCTCACAGCTCAGGCCCCAGCCCTGCAGAGCCTTGCAGAGGCAATGCCTTTAACCTAAAGCTGCAAGGAACGTGCCTCTGTCGGATTTGCTGCCGAGTCACTCACAGTGAAGCCGGAGATTTATCAGCAGTGAAGTCAGGGGAGCCACTTTTCATCAGCTCCAGCTCTGCGCCGTAACCAGCCCTGGTTAAACCAAGCCATCTCCCCCAGACCATTGCAACCAAGCATTTCTTCCCTCCCTTGTTTCCAAGGGAGGGAAGCACCAAGCAGTACTTTTCTTCTCTCCCAAGCCCTTAAACAACCTTGACTGCGACGAGCTGGCGATTGGCAGAAAACTCCGTCCGCTCAAATGAAAATATCGACGCTCCCGCGTCACTTCGTAGCACATCTGGGGTCCCCTGGACCCACAGCCCAGCCCTGCCCAACCCTCCAGTTCAAGAAAAGCAGGAGGAAGAGAAATACATGTGATGACAGTTGAGCTCTTGAAAGCGAGTCTTGGTCTGAAACAAGGCAGGAAAAGCATCTTGTGCCCACTGACAGACGGAGCTGGAGCGACGGGGAGAGAGGGAACGTGCAGCGTTCACACCGTCGGGGCAAAGGGCTGCAACATGAGCAGCACCACTAATAGAGGCAGATTTCCTGCCTAATAATGCTCCAGGAAATATCTGGGCATTTGCTGATCAGCCTGTGTGAGAAGCAGGAGGAGGGAGACTGGGAATCAGGCTGAAGTTCAGCAGGAGCTGCTCCAGCCCTGTTTGCTGGGCCCAGCTCTTGCCCGTGGGTGTGTTGGAGCTTTGGCAACCCCACAGGTCACAGAATCCCAGGATATGCTGACCTGGAAGGGACCCACAAGGATCATCCAGTCCAACCCTTGGCCCTGCACAGGCCCATCCCCAAGAGTCACCCCCTGTGCCCCAGAGGATCAGCCAAACCCTCCTGGAGCTCTGGCAGCCTTGGGGCTGTGCCCACTGCCCTGGGGAGCCTGGGCAGTGCCCAACCAGCCTCTGGGGGAAGAACCTTTGGCTGAGATCCAACCTGAGCCTGCCCTGACACAGCTCCAGCCCTTCCCTGGGTCCTGTCAGTGGTACCTCAAGTCTCCCTCATGTTTTAGCCAACGTGTTTCAGGTTGAGCTGTGTTGGCCTAGAACCCCCTCTGGCCAAGGGCACAGAGATGTGCTTTGGGCCTGTGCTGGAGTTCAGCTGCTTCCAGAGGGGCTGAAATGTGCTGCTCACGGGGGCTTTGATTCACTGCTGAGGGACTCAGGGGCAAGGACAGACTCCTCCTGAAGGCAGGAGGAGTTTGACTCCATTTCCTTTGCAATGAACAGTTAACCTGAGTCTGAACAGCACAGTCAGGGTTTTATTGTCCTCCAATGCCACCAAGACATTCCATGGGCTGCTTTTTCCAGCCTTTTTAGCTGTTCACCTTCCCTTCCTTCCTGCACACCACGAGTCTCTGGGTGGTTTTTGCACGCTTGGCTGTGGCTCAGATCCCTGTGGCCCTCTCCATTCCTCAGCCTTGGGGGCTCCAGCACATGCACTGGGTTCTGGTTAACTTTTGCTCCCCCGGAAACTTGGAAAACTTCTCCGGCGATGTCGGAAATCTCCCGCAGTTGATATTTATTGAGGCTTTTGCTGCCTGTGAGAAATGTGAGAGCCAATCCAAGTGATTGATAGGTCTGATCTGCTTTGCTCCGTGTTTTCTTGGCCAGGTCGAGATTTGGCTTGAACGAATGAAATCTGGAATTCTCTTCTGAGCAGGAGCATGGTCAGCCACAGCTTCTGGCTGGGGTGGGAGCAGGGACAAAAGAAAGGCACAGCAGCACCAGGCTGTGGGAGCCAAGGGACTTCTGCCACCTGAGCCCCTGCCTGTCCCACTTGCACTGTGGTGGCTTCCAGGGACACTTCCAAAGCCATGGTCAGCAACAGCAATGAGTTATTTAGGGTTGAGTCCTTCCACCATCTACATCTGCCTCTGATTTTTTGGGAACAAGCCCTAACTCATCCCCTCAAAGCAAAGCCAAGCTGCCAAGTTGCAGTGCAGTTCCTCATGTCCACTAAGTCTGGAGAGGGTTCTGTGCCTGCTGCTGTACCCCCTCCAAATCCTTTGGATCACAGCTGCCCTTCCCACAGATCTGCCACAGCAAACAAACAGCCTCAGCCCACACGTGTTAATCTGTGAAAGGCATTCTGTGGGAGGTGTCAGAGCTCCCTGCAGCTCAGGACTTGCAGGGAGGCACTGCCAAGGGGGAGCTTCCAACCAAAAAATCTCAGCGCTTTTCTCCTGCAGGCAAAGAGCCCGGGGAGGGGTGAGATGTGGGAGCAGGCAGTGGCTGTGGATGGCAGCAAAGAGATGCTGAATCACAGGGCACCCCTTCCCGGGGCTGGGGAGGGGTGGGGAATGGCAGAGCTCTGCTGGGAACGTGGCAGAGTCTGGACATGCTGGGCTGTGTCTGGGCAGAAGCCCCACATGGAAACCAAGCAGCAGAACCACTGGTTTCAGAGAGGCTTGGAGTCATGTAATCAAGAAGAAAAACTGTCCAACCGTGGTTGCAAGACTGCTGCTGTACAGCACGGTGACCTGTGTTTGGGTGGCTGTTCCCATCCTCTCTCCTTAGGTAAATATAGTTCCTGGCTTTTTTCTGCCTCAAATCAGGCCTTTTCAAATAGGATTCTCCTGCTCATGTGAGGGTTTATAAAAAGGGTGTGAGCAGTGCCCTTGGGGTGACTCATTGACATTCCTCTGCTGCTCCAGGGCTGCTGTCTGTGGGGCAGCAGGCCCCAGATTTTCCATCAGGGAACTCAAGAGTGACTTTCAGGTGACATCTCCACGTGTCTGCAGAAACAGCCTCAGAACAGGCACTGACAACCAGCCACATCTGTTCTCACAGCACTGAGGGCAGGGCAAGGCTGCAAAGTCTTTGTGATGAACCTTCTGTTGAGACCAGGTGGGAAAATTAGGGCTTGGGTTGGGAGGCTCCTCCATAAATCACAGCAAACCTGGGGGAAGGTCTTTGTCTCCCTGTTCACCAGAGCAGGCTGCTCCCCTGGTACTCCTCAGGATGGTTCTGGCTCTGGGGAAGATGGAGAACTGTGACTTTTACAATCAGGAGCAGAGGGAAACGCTCACATTTTCCCACATGCTGGAGCCAAGGAGCTGTTAAGCCGTGAGGTCATGCTCCAAAGAGGATGGTTGTCCCATGAGCTCATTCCCAGACGGGTTGGTGAGGAGCAGGTGGCTCCATTTGACAGCAGAGAAGTGGACGGGCTCGGGCTGTGCTTCCCCAGCCCACCAGAGAGCCACGGAGCAGAACATCCCACAGGGAAGATTTTCCACTAAAATAATATTTATTTTTTTCAATAAGGAAGTAATTATCAGCAAAATGGGAAGCTTATGGTTTAAAATGATTTATTGTTGGGGTTTTTTTTTTCCTCCAGAAAAATTTCAAGATGGCAAATGGGACTGTTAAAACAAACACCTGAAAGCAAGACACAACTAAAGCAGCGTTGAGGTGGAATTAAACAAGCACAATCACACTGGTCCATTTCTTCTTGACAGGAGAGATAAATGGTTGCTGAGCATCTTGAGGGGAGGTTGAGCTCTGTAAAACAACTTGCCTGAAACAATGAGATCATGTTTCTGTCAGCACGGGCTCCGTGTCCGACCTCCACACGCTTGAGTTCGTGCTGACAGCGCGTCCTGGACACGGAGCCACTTGGAGACACATCCCTGGAGAGGCCACGCAGGCAGAGCTGCACATCCCAGGCAGGTTTTGCTCTCAGGCTACGCCAGCACTCGTTGCTTTCATGGCTGTGTTGCCTAAAATCGAAGAAATAATTTTCTGGGCGATGTTAGGGTAGAAAGATTAAAAAAAAAAAAAAGCACTTTAATAAGACCTCTCAGGTGCACAAAGGTGGCACATGCACCACCCCACCCCCCTCCAGGTTTTACAAACTTACAGTATCATCTCATTGGAATATCTGACTATTACCTCAGGGGGATACACCCAGCCCAAAAATTGTTCTCTCAGAGGCAACACCTCCCAGAACTGGGTTGGTGGTCCCAAGACTTCCTCCCATAAAAGTCTTCCTCATGATGTTCTGTCCTGCTTGGCCCTCTTTCAAGGATCCTGGGCCTTCTCTGATAGTTATGACTCTCTTCTATCAAGAGATATATGTTTTTATTCTATACAGAATATATATGTTCTTTACCTTGCTACAATCTTCGTCCATTGGAATTCTTGACAGGAAATATTAAACAACATTTCAGGAATCTAATACAAAGGTACTCAGCTAAAGTGCTGCTAAAAGAGTTATACTTAAAATGTATATAAGCTAAATTTTAAAGCATCAGCTGGAGCCCATTTGTACAGGTCTGGGAACAGGGTTTGGAGCATTTTCAAGTTTTTCCACTGCGTAGTCCTAAATTTCAGGTTTTACGCTCGCCTTGCAGGATTTGCTGAGGGATGTTGTCACCCCAACAGCACCAAACCTGAGCCAACCAGCAGCATCTATCACCTGCTGGGAATTATTTGTGCAGGGAAAAGCTGGTGGTGGTGCTGCCCCATGGCCTGCTCCTGAATATCAGTGGTGGGAACAAAAGAAATCAAAGCCGGTCCATCCCAATAACAGACAGATTTCTCCAGGGGCTTGGCACTGCAGGGTGTGATTTCAACAAAAAAAGGACTTTCCTGCCTCAACAGCTGAACAAAACATGACAGTCTGATGTTTTCCTTTAGTGTCAGGAGCAGATAATAAGGGAAAAACGGCAGGGTGCATCCAGCTGGGGCGGCAGGTTTTTATATGATGGGTGCTGTGATGCCCTGGGATTATTCTCACAGGCTCCAGATGATCAAGTGGAGATGTGTCAGTTGGCTCTGAGGACGTGGCTCAGCTCAGCTTCAGCTTTCCATCCACCCTGGCCTTGGACACCTCCAGGGATGGGGCAGCCACAGCTTCTCTGGGCACTCTGTGCCAGGGCCTCCCCACCCTGTGAGTAAAGAACGCCTTCCTAACATCCAATCTAAATCTTAAACAGTTAAACAGCTTTTCTCCAGGCTGGAACATGGCTGGGAGAAGGGCTCTGGTGGGCTCCCCTCCCCTCCACGGCTGCAGGTCACCCCTGGGGACACCAGAGTGCTGCTGTGAGCTCTGGGAGCCGAGTGGAGCACCTCGGGATCTGTTGAGCAGAGGAATTTTAATTTGCATTATTAAAATGTTTCGCACGACATCTAAAGCCGGGGGTGTAATTTGGGAAACAGCCTTGTAATTTATTCCCAAATATTACTTGGCACATTGGCTGCTCTGTGACAAAAGGGAGCTGATGGGGATACAATGCTGCACCTTCTCCTTGCTCCTCCCACCATCTGCTTGCAATATTCGTGCCTGAGCACATAAAAAACATTAATGTCCGTAAGAACTGGCCCATCTCATCAAGCTAAATATGAACCATGTCAGAGCAATTATAGGAGAACTGGGCAAAAATTGCTTAAACATACAGCCCTCATCATTAATAGCTTGTTATTGGCACGACTGATGTGCATTACTATCCCATACTGCACCGATCCAGTACATAAATGTTTTCTTTAGCATATTTTTAATGTTGCTAATTTATCTGTTACTGTCACACTGGGGCTGTTAGCTTTGAACAAATGGCTGTTATTAATCACTGGAGAGCCATTAGACACCGCAGCCCCGGTGTTAAATCAGCCCGGGAGTGGCACTTGCAGGAATATTCCAACAGACATTCCGAGTTGCCTCGGCGCTGGGCGTGCGGGTGACGCCTCTGGGGTGGGAGCCGTGGAGTGCCTGCAAATGCTGCTCCTGTGTGCCCAGCCTGCCCAGTGGAAATTCCTTTCTCTGAAGAGTAATTTCAGTTTAAGACCTTATTTATTAGGAAGTTGCTCTGGGGAGGAGAGAAAAAAAAACAAAAAGGGAAAAAGCTTTGCAAGGGTTGGAGTTCAGCAGGGCGGTGTTTAACCCTGGGCGTGGTTTTTCTGCTCTGGGTTCTCTGAGCAGCAAAGGGTTTGTGTTCCCTGTTAACCTGCTGCTGCTGAGGGAGGACAAGATCCACAGGATCCCCCACCTCAGGGATGAGGAGAGGGTTAATTCTTTGTGCTAAGCCCTGCTTTTCTGGGAGGCTGTGCCGGTCTGCCCATCCCTCCTGGGCACAGGCAATACCTCGGATGTTTGTGGGATGGGCAGAGCGAAGATCTTCAGTGCAGTTCAGGCTGCAGGAGAATTTGGCTCAGGCTCTTCCTGTTTTCAACTTTATTTTCGTCAGGAAAAACTGAGCTACAAGGACATCAACATTTTAAATGGCACTAAGCTGGTATCAAACCCAGATGTGTCCCTTTCAGTCCCACATGAGCAGGACATCTCTGTTTTTCCAGCCTCTTGCACCACAGGTTCTCTTTGGGATGATGGCAGAAAATAGAATCACAGAGGGTTTGGGTTGGAAGGGACACTAAAGATCATCTTGTTCCAACCCCCTGCCATGGGCAGGGACACCTTCCACCAGCCCAGGTTGCTCCAAGCCCTGTCCAGCCTGGCCTTGGACACTTCCAGGGA
>NW_016690495.1:414930-420345 GCF_001604755.1 Lepidothrix coronata | reverse complement strand
GCAACCTGTGCCAGGGCCTCCCAACCCTCCCCAGCCAAGAATTTCTTCCCAATATATAATCTAAATCTCTCCTCCTCTCCTAAATAATAATGATTTAGGTTAGACCTACCCACTCAATATCCTGGGAAGCAGCACTCCAGTTCTGGTGCTTCCAGGGCTGAATGGAGATGGAAGAAAGATGGAGCTGAACGGAGGGAAGGAAACCTCAACGAGAGCTCTTTCAAGGGGAAGATGTTTTAACACAAATCATTTCAGGGATTAATGAACTTGTGTTTTCCAGCAAGACATTGATTCATGAGGAAGCTTTGATTCATGAGACCTGCTGGACTCACGGATCCATTAAATATATGGACTTGCTGGCTGCTGTGACGAAGCTGCCAGAAAGCAGCCGTGAGTGGGAGGTGCCTGGTGGTCACCTGTGGTGCTCCACAAACGTTTCTTCAACTGAAAACAAATGTAATTTGGAACAGGTTTATGGCTGTTCTGGAAGGGCTGCTGTAATTTGTATTTTCTCCATCGTTTCTGAGTCACCTCCTGTTTGAAAGGACAAACCTCAGTAGAGGAGTGGTCTCGCCATTAGTCTTCTGCTGGACTTGAAAGGGAAGACTTTGGGAG
This sequence comes from Lepidothrix coronata, assembly GCF_001604755.1. NCBI lineage: Eukaryota > Metazoa > Chordata > Aves > Passeriformes > Pipridae > Lepidothrix > Lepidothrix coronata. The sequence continues at coordinate 419,730 of NW_016690495.1, read as the reverse complement.
GATTTTTGGGTCCCATGAAAATGCTTCACCTCAGATTTTGTGCTGACAATCCACAAATCCACTGTAACTTTACAGCTTTCTCTGTTTTCCTCTAAGGATGACTCTTTACAGGTACTTTTTGGGAGCACTGCAGGGGAGTTATCCAGGGAAATACCTCAAGGGGCTCGTAATTAATGGCAGTCCCATGTTTAGAACTCACCACAGAGCACCAGTCACAAGGGGATGCTGCTCAAGGGACTGGGAAAAGGGACTTCTCTGTCCTTTTTGCACTTCCTGCAGTGCTTTTCCATAGCCTGGGCAAATGTGTGAGCTGGAGAAGGTGTGCAGGCCCCTCTTTCCAAACTGCTCAGGTATTCTCAGTGCATGGCACTAATGCTGAGTAATCAGCTGAACAGAGGTGGAGGTCATGGCTTTGAATCACCACTGACTCCTACATATTTACCCTGTGGTTTTGTCCCTGATTGGAGACCTCACAGCTGGGTTCTCACATCTGGGATAACCTAATTGGGTGCCTTTTCCACTAAACCCACCGTGCAAAGCCAGAGCAGCCCCCGGGGATGACCCAGCCTGACCTGCTGCATAATTCAGGTTCCCACAAATCCTCTCTGTGTTCAGGTGCTCGTGTGGGACTGAGCATATCAGCCAAGGGTTCTGAATGTGCACTCCTTCAGCCAAGCTTTCTGAATCTGCTCTTCTTCCCAGACTGTTTTGTTTAACTTTTGGGGGACAGCCACTAAACCTTGCTGTGTCTTTGCCTCTCGGTATCAGAGCCTTCTCTGGAGGTTTTGGGGTCACTTCTCTGGTGAATAAGCTCAATAAATGGAGCATCCTAAAGCTCTCACTGCTGGGTCTTTGCTGTCATCACTGTTTCACATCACAGAGCTCCCCACAGCAGACAGCTGCCTCTCAAATCCTCATCTGGCCGTGCAATTAGTGGAAGGTGGCAGAGGGTGGGGGGCTTTTTTTCCCCCTTAATACACAGCACCATCTTCTCCCCTTGAGAAATTAATTCTGTGTTGGTTCCAAATGGGTGGCCCCAAAGATTGCAACCCTTCACTAAACAAGGTCCCCCGGGGTCCCCCAGCCATCAAACCCTTTTCCAGCCTGCTACACTGGTGTGCTACAAGCTTGGTCTTAGAGCAGCAAGGGCACAGGGATGATCTCCCTCCATGGCCAGGCTTCTCCCTGCAGGTTTGCTGCCAGTTCTAACCTTGCCTGGGCATCAGAAGAGAGAGTGATATATCAGATCTTTTAAGAAACTCACTGAATTCACACTGAGATGCTCCCAAGAAAATAACTCATAGTCCCTGGGTGCTCCCCTGGGACCAGCTGCTCGCCAGCACCTTCAGATTTGGGACCAGTGTCAATGTAAGGGACTTTTCCAGTGGGGAAATTTTCCTGTTTTCCAGTGGAGTCTTCCATTCTTTCTCTCTTTAGGACTCATTTCTGGCAGCTTGCACTGAAGATCCCCAAGTGATCTTTTCTGGCTGATGAGATGTGGAGTTCAGGCAGGTAAAATCCAGGCAGAACACATTAACTGCCTCATTCCTTTACGCTCTTTCCTGGCTTGCAGTGGAAATCTAAAGCCTGCCTTTGTTTTTTAAACTCACATCTAAACAGTAGCTGCTCTAACTTATTAGGTTGGAACATGAACTCTGTATGAAAGATGAAGGGGGAATATGATGTATTTTCAAAAGGGTCTTAGTGGGTCCTAACTTAAAAGCATCTGTATAAATTCATTGCGAGTAATATGCTCCTAATTATTCATTTTCCTTGGCACCGATTAAAGAGCCGAGTAACGGCTTCTGTCTCTTTATATTTAGTCTATTATTGTTTGAAAAAGGCCAGGGGGACTCCAGCACTGCGCAGAAATGATATTCCCCCTTACATACACACATCCATATTACCAGCAGCCATAGGAAAGGGGGATATAATCACCAGCAGCTGAGAGACAATGACATTTTTATTGACCTCCTGGCAAATCTGCGGCGGGAGAGGGCCTGACAACTCCTTGGCTTTCACCCACATTCCTCCACAAGCTCTGGTGGGGAGCTGGGGAGAGCTTGGAGTTGCTCCCCTCCTCAGGAATCAGCTCGTGTTGGCCAAACAGCAGCTGCCTCCGTGGGCTGAGAAGGCTGGAGGGGCAGAGCAGGGAGGCTGCAGGGGCAGGAGAGGCCTGGCTGTGTCAGAGGAGACATGAAGTCGTTGTCTGCCCTTTTCCAGAAGACAACCCCAAGATCCTTCCAGGCAGGCACACTGGCCTTGGTGGTCTCCATCAACCCCATGTCCTCAGGCAGGGGAAAGCTCCTGCTGAGCTGGGGGCAGGAGCACAGGCAGGATCTGCTGCAGAGGTCCAGGGTGGAGATAACAAGCTTGGTTCTTCACCAAAGAGGGAACAGCCGTGGGAATTTAGATGGTCTTGCAAAACTTGAGAAGATTTTATTCGTAGAATCAGGGAATGGTTTGGTACAAAGGAGACCTTAAAGCTCATCTCATTGCACTCCCTGCCATGGGCAGGGACACCTTCCACCAGCCCAGGTTGCTCCAAGCCCCGTCCAACCTGGCCTTGGACACTTCCAGGGATGGGGCAGCCACAGCTTCTCTGGGCAACCTGTGCCAGGGCCTCCCCACCCTCACAGGGAACAATTTCTTCCCAACATATAATCTAAATCTACCCTCTGTGAGATTAAAGCCATTCCCCTTGTCCTGTCCCTCCAAACCCTTGTCCCAAGTCCCTCTCCAGCTCTCCTGGAGCCCCTTTAGGCACTGGAAGGGGCTCTGATGTCACCCCAGAGCCTTCTCTTCTCCAGGCTGAACACCCCCAGCTTTCTCAGTCTGTTTTTCAAGGTCTTTTGCTTGAATAGCAGAAGAGCAGAAGGGCTTGAGCACATGGGGCACCTTCTGGGGTCTGAGGGGGCAAATTCAGCTCTCCTTTGCCTGGTTGGGTCTGTGGGCTTGGTTCAAGGTCTCTCAGCACCGAGTCAGTGCTGCAAATCCTCCCCCCCAGCTCTTCCTGGTGACATTTATGTGCTGTTGATTATTTTCCTTTAGGCCTGACAGCAGCAGGGTCAGGAGCTTTATCTCTGTGCTGAAAATCATCAAACCACCCTCCCGTGTTCAGGGATCCTGCCCAGGGTTCCAAGCACTGGCAGCAGGGGGGCCTTTGCTTCCAATCTCCTGGATACAACCCCCTCAAGTCCATCTCCTGTCAAAGCTGCTCACCTGAAAGACCCTCTTTTATCCTGCTTTTTGCTCTGAACAAAGCCAACTTCTGCCTCCTCCAGTGTCCCAGGGTGTTTGGGAAGGATCTGCTCCATGCTTTCTGCTGTCCTCTGCAAATAATAAATATCAAAGCCTTTGCAGTCTCAGGCAGATCCAACTTAATTCAGAATAGATGAGATGAAGACAATTTCTGAGGGGAAAAAGTGGATAAATGGTAAATAAAATTTGTGAAGATTTGTCTAAACGCTAGAGACCAAATATTTCTGGGTTTTGGCAGCTGACAAGTTAAACATTTCAAGCAGTTCTTTGGCAATTCAGATAGAAGAGAATTAGCTGCATGGTCAGAACTAATGGGGTTTACTGTGTTTTCCCTTTGACTGGTTGGCATGTTTCATTTTTCAACTGTCAGAGTCCTGAAAGATTCATGCTTTGACAGAAAACCCTCAGAATACCAGCAGGATGAGCATTTCCATTTGCTCAAATGAGTCTGGTTTAAAAATGGCTTGAATTGAGGGTTTTAATGGTCTCCAGCTGATGGGCCATTGCTTCAAGTCCTGAATTCTCTCAATCCCATGCCTTTTTTCCCTGAGAACAGCTTGTGTACCTCACACAGCTGAGGTTGTGTTTAAACCTCCCCCCAACACAGGCAAGTTTTGCCAGTTTAAGGGTGTTGGGGTTGTTTTTGAGAGTTTTTTTTTTTTTTTGCAGGAGCCTTAAATGCAGCCAAACAATTTAACACTGGCACTATTTTTTCCAGCCAACATGGAGGAATTCTGGGGCATTCAGTATCCTCACTTAATATTTGGTGTGAGCAGAGTCCTGCTGTCTGACAGCTCTGTTTACCCTCTGCAAAATCCGAGGGAAGGCGTGAGAGCAACACCTTTGGGGTAGAGCACTTGGCAGAAAGACCCCCAGGTATGGGCAGGGCTGAGGTGCCAACAGAGAAAATCCATGTCCTGCTGAATGTGTTACTTGAAGAAATGAATTTTCCCAGGATTCTGAGCCCTAAGACTCGCTTGCACATCCAGCCCTCCCCAGGTACCTCTGTGCAGGCCAGGCTCTGATCCCAGCATCCTCCCACCCCCTTCTTCCAGCCTCATCTTCCTTTTTGTCCTCAGGCCTTTGTCCTCTCCACGCTGGAGGCTCTTGGTATCTTCCCTTTTCCCACTTTTTGCCATTATTTCCTACTTCACCCCATCATACTTGGTGCCAGGATTCATCCAAGGGCTCCCACACCTGCACGTCCCCTTCCCATGGAATGATGAGCTGAAGAAGGGGAGAAGGTGTTTGGATGGACCTCTTTTCCCAGGTGTAGGATTTCCCAGTTATCTCCCACCAGCTCCATGAAATCCTTACCTTTGGTGACCTCTTATCCTGAACTTCCCTTTTTTTCCTGCTGTCTTGAATTTTCTTCAGTGTCTTTTCTTTTCTATTTGTGGTTGCCTTGAAGTGCTCAGGCAGTTGGACTAAATGATGGTTGTAGGTCCCTTCCCCTTCCCCTTCCCCTTCTCCTTCTCCTTCTCCTTCTCCTTCTCCTTCTCCTTCTCCTTCTCCTTCTCCTTCTCCTTCTCCTTCTCC
>NW_016690495.1:381958-414772 GCF_001604755.1 Lepidothrix coronata | reverse complement strand
TTCCCTTCTCTTCCCTCCCCAAACCTTCCCAAACCTTCCCAAACCTTCCCAAACCTTCCCTTCCCAAACCTTCCCAAACCTTCCCAAACCTTCCCTTCCCAAACCTTCCCAAACCTTCCCAAACCTTCCCAAATTTTCCCAAACCTTCCCTTCCCAAACCTTCCCAAACCTTCCCTTCTCTTACCCAACCTTCCCCCACCCATCCAAGGAGGTCAAGAGGATTCTTTGAAACACCCTAATTTCAGGAATATTTCCCCCTCCTTTGCACAGAAATATTTGATGAGGGTAAGAATAGTTTTTTAAGTCATCCAAGACACTTTTCTGCTGGAATTAGCTCTTTTTCAAAGCAGTAATAATAATTACCACTATTACAATTTCTCCCACATTATTTCCAGCTTTGATAATTGCATATTAGTTGGAATGAGATTCCTTTAGCACAGTGAAATGCAAAGCAAAATTAACTGAACCCTCCCCTCCTGGAACTGTTTTCCCTCTGCTCTGCCCAGTGCTCCAGAATCTGAGGAGCTTCCCTGAAATGAGTAAAACGACTTTTTCTTAATTAAGCTTTTGCTTGTGAACTAAATTGTGGTTATAATTTGCTTTATTCCTGCTCTAACCCTGGGCCAAACCGGGGGAATGGCTTTTTAATTCTCCAATTTTTGCATGATTAATTTGGGGCTTTGACTCTCGCTGACACATTTTGATTTGCTGCTGGGAAACTCCAACTCAAGTGTTTCGGTTTGAATCGTTCTGACATTAAATCTGATCCCGATGGAGTGTTCCAGGCACTGCTCTAGTGCTGTGTGGGAAGTCCCTGGAGCTCTAGAGCACAGGGTGGGAACACTCCCTGGCTGGCACCCCCCCCCCATACCTGTTCTGACAATGCCAATCAGTGCCTCAGAAGAGGGGAATATGATGTGTGAGAAATGGAATTTTCAAGACTGGCACATCTTTCCCCAGGAATCAATGTTGGGATTGCTGGATTTCCTATCACACTCTGCTGGGTTTTGGTCTGGCTGTTAGGAAATGGTTGTAACAGGTGTGATAGAATCAGGGAATGGTTTGTGTTGTAAGGGACATTAAAGCTCATCTCTGTCCCATGGGGAGGGACATCTTCCATTATCCCAGGTTGCTTCAAGCCCCATCCAATCTGGCCTTGGACACTTCCAGGGATGGGGCTTCTCTGGGCAACCTGTGCCAGGGCCTCCCCACCCTCGGAGTAAAGAATGTCTTCCTAACATTTGATCTAAATCCTTCTTCTTTTTTGAAGTTTAAAACTAAATATCTGTAAAGATACACCAAAAAATTGGAGTCCTTTTCACCTCCTTAATTGCCACGTCACCCCCAAAGTCCTTCTACCTTTTCCCCCAGGAAAAAGTCAACAAGAGAAACCCTGAGGAGAAAAGTGATGATGATGATGATGATGATGATGATGATGATGATGATGATGATGATGATGATGATGATGGCTGTGAAATATAAGGTCGGATGAAATCAAATAAATTATCCTGATGCAACACAACTTTCACCTGCCCAGTCTGCAGCGGGTGTGGTTGAGCAGAAGGCAGAAGGAATCAGAACAAAAACAGCAACAGGAGACACGCCCAGATCCGGGGTAAGGACAGGGGCTGTCTGAGCAGGGAACACTCGGGGCTTCCAGAGCTGTGTTTTATATTGCAAAAATGGGATGGATTCCCAAAGGTAACAGTGCAATAAAACCAGCCCGGGATGAAAAGAATAGAGGTCAGAAATGAGCATAATACAGACCTGTAGAAATGAGCCTACATGTACATCATTTATAGGGAATAAATTCCTTTCTGTGTCTGCGTGGTTTCTGAACACTATTTTATAGATTTCCTTAGCAGGGATGTAATTCTCTTTTTAACCCCCATTCTTTAGGATGTCCTAATCCTTGGGCTGCTGATTATTCCCTCCGAGTTCTTTTTCAAAGGAGACAGAAAATTTCTTTGAGGCCTTTTTAATAAAATGCCATTGGCATTTAGTAACTCACAGTCTTTCATAAGGTATGAAATGAAACCATTTCAGATATTCCCAGTCAGTGAGGCCAGTAGGAAAGTGAAATTTTATTTTAAATCCATTTGTAAATCCTGCCTATTTATCATTGATTTCTGGCATGCCCTACGACCAGTGTCCTGCTTTTTCCCCCATCCACAGTGCCCCTTTTATGCAGGACTGGGTGGATAATGGCCACATTCACCGGTGCATTTCTCCAGCAGATCTGACAGCTAATCCCAGGAATGACGTCGCTGTGAGACCCTTCAGACAAATGGAAAGGAAGAAAAAGAGAAGGGGAAATCTCATCAAGCCCAGGGGAGCCTCCCCTGCCTGGATTTCTTCAGGAGGCACAGGGCAGGTCGTGGCATTGCTCAGGAACACTGGGAAGGAGCAAACAAAGCCTTGGTTTTACACGGTGTGTGGTGCCTGGGGACAGCAGGGTGGTTTTGTTTTAACCGTTGTAGCTGCAAGGGTTGGAGATTTTGGGCTCAGTCACTGAGAGCTCAGTGGTTTGGAGGCAGCCAGCTGAGAATTCCCAGTGCATGTGGGGTTGGGAAGGAGTGTCTCCAGGATGTAACCCCCTCTGGGAGACCCCCCTGCAATCAGAGAATCATGGAATGGTTTGGGTTGGAAGGATCATCTCATCCCACCCCCTGCCATGGGCAGGGACACCTTCCACTAGCCCAGGTTGCTCCAAGCCCCGTCCAACCTGGCTTTGGACCCTTCCAGGGATGGGGCAGCCACAGCTTCTCTGGGGAACCTGTGCCAGGGCCTCCCCACCCTCACAGGGAAGAATTTCTTCCCAATATCTTATGTAACTTTCCCCTCTTTCAGTTTGAGCCCATTCGTCCTTGTCCTGTCACTACAGTCCCTCAGGAAGGGTCCCTCTCAGACTTCCTTGTAGACCCTTCACATCCTGGAAGGTGCTGTGAGGTCTCCACACAACCTTCTCTTTTCAGTCGTGGTTGAGCTGCCTGGTGGGACATCCTTGGTCCCCATTCCCACCCCAGTGCAAGAGCGCCTGGACATGACCCATGGGGACATGTAACAAGGCAAATCAGAGCCTTCCCCACCCGAGGAGCTCTGGTTTAGAGGAGGGATTGGCAGTGCTGGGTTAAAGGTTGGACATCATGATCATAACAGCCTTTTCCAACTTAAATTCTGTGATTCTGGGGAGAGGATGGGTGAGGAAGACTCGTGGAGCTGAACTGCTGGCTGGGGTGAGCTCAACATCCTCAGCTCTGCGGGTGACAACCGATGTGAAGTGTAGGCACAGCTCAGCTCTGGAGAGGGGTAAGATCTTCCTGTGGGCTCCACCACAGAGGTGGAGGTTTGTACTTTTGTGCAAGTCTGATCTGCAAGATGCCAAATACTTCATGTGAGCCCCTGGGTGCTTCCTTTGCTCCTCCCTCCCTCCCTCCCTCCTCTGCTGGGTGCACAGTGAGCCACGGACTTTGTGGAAACAGGAGCCAGAGAAATCAGTGATGTGAAGGATATCTCCACATGGCAGCTCCTGGTGCTTCCCAGGGTGTGAGTGAAAGCATCTTCAGAGGGAACAGAGGGAATTCATGATGTCAGCCCATAAATCTCCTGTCTCTTTTCCATCTTCAGCTGAACGCAGAGAATCAGTTTCCGATAACGTCTCCAAATTGCCAGGAGCAATTTTGCAGCTTGTGTTAATTGCAATCTTCTGTTGAATGCCTCTGAGCTCTTAATAACTTTGTAATTAAAGTGCAATTAACAAATTATCTTGTATATGTCAAATGGAATGCTAATGTTGTTGTTAATGAGGAGATAATTAGCTGGTGTCATGGAGAGACTCATGGGGCATTCAGAACCCTTTTGGCTGACGTGGGAGGTTAATGGGGTTTGCTGGGAGTGAATGAATGAATGAATTGTCCTTCCATGGCACATGGTGGAGCAGTTGGAGATATCCAGGTAAGAGATCCCCACAGCCAGGGAACAGGGGTTCCCATGCAGTCACTTCCCAGGCAGCTGGCCAGGGTTTTACGGAGGTTTTCTGCAGCCCTCGTTAAAATACACAGCCAGGCTTTGGGAAGGGCTTAACAGGTGATGAAACCACTCAGCACCAGCCAGGCCTGGAGGCAGCATTCCCACTCCAAAAAACACTGAATGTTTCCCCCCAGTCTCACCGGATGGGATGCAAATCCCAGGACACCTCTGCCTGCCCCATCTCTCCCCGACACGGTTTCCCTCTCCAGCTGCTGCCACATTCCGTGTCTGCACTGGGGCAAAAGTGTCCATATTTGTTAAAACTGGCTCTGGGAGTCAATCCCAAATGGAATTCCCTCATACACCCGGGAAAGCACAAGCAAGCTTTGGCAGAAAAGGGTGTGAAGGGAGGGCAGAAATGCTCCTGACTCACCTGTAAGAAACATTCCCGCTGTGGTGGTGGGTACAGGGTGAGGGGAACTGTGGGGTGGCTCCTGAGGGGATACAGGAGAAGCCAGTGGACAATGTGGTAGGACAGATGTTGCCCATATAGCACACGTGGCTGCCTAGGCTTTTACAGCTTCTACAGCTCCTGCTCTCTGTTCTCACATTTGCCATTAGCTGATGAATCTTGAAAGTTGGACCCATCAGGTCCAAACACCTACAGGTGAGATTTGAGATCCAGAATGCAGGATGTGGTTGGCTCCTCACAGTCAGATGGTCCCAAAAGATACTGTCAAAGGGAAGTGAGGCCCTACAATTGCTGTGCTGGTATTCCTGCATCTCCTTTTGGGTTGTTTTCCATTCAGACTGACCATTGATGTCCCCCAGTCCTGCCCAGCACCACCATCAGCTGCAAAATGTTCTGTTGAAGGGCTTTGGTGAAGAAAAAGCTCCAAGTTCTCACAGCCTCTGGTTTGCAGGTGGGCACTGGGACTTGAGAGAGTTGTCAGTAAATTAGTGGGGTTCCAGTGATAGAGTTTATCCTGGAGTTCTGTGCTCAGACAGCTCCAGGCTCGTGCAGGGACTTCCCACATCAGAGCCCTGCAGCACGTGTGGAGCTGTGGGTGCTGTGCTGGGGTGGGCAGGATGGAAATGCCCTCCCTGCAGTGCCAGTGCAGCTCTCCACCCTGGATGAGGTCTGGAAATGGGAGCTCTCATTCTCCAGGAATTTGCTCCCCTTACTTGGCCTTTATTTTCCTTTGCTCGGTTCCATCTCATTCCCTGCAGTCACACCCTGCTGGGCCATGTGGCAGCACTCTAACAGGTATTTAAAGTGTTGCAGAGGGAGCCAATTGCTGTGTTTTAAATCCATTCCATATCCTGACAGAATATATTTTCAATATGCTCAGATTTGTCAGGATACATCAGGGCTGAAAAGGGACTGGCATGGCAATTTTGCCCCCCACCCCTGCACTGCCCACGTGTCCTGGGGCTGCAGGTCTGGCTGCTCTCCTGGACAATGCCAGTGCCCATCAGTCCAGAGGCACAGCTCCAGGAGCTCCCACAGCTCCTTTGGCCATCACCCATCTCTGCCAAACACACGAAGCTGGGTCTGATTTGATTTTGGGATCTTGTTTGCACAATTGCTGCACTGGGACGTGTTGGGATAAACACTTTTGATTTCGTCCCAGGGTTAAGATTTAACATAATTTCTACTTAGTAGTACTGAAAAGGCTGTCTTTTCCTATTTCCCATTTTCTTTTTCGATTTATTTATGTGGCAACAATTCTGTGTTGGGAAATATCAAGAGGAAAGACCACAGATGATAAATGTAAGGAGAAACAGCGGGAGGGGGAGAGGAGCCAAAATTAAACCTTTTCCCCAGAAAGCTGCACAAGGACCTGCTGCCACATGAAGAAGGGGTGAAGGGGTAAGGCTGGGGGATGGGGACTGCTGCTTCTACTGAAGCAGAAGCTGCAGTTTCTGCCCTTGGAACAGGCTCCAGCCTGGCAGAAGCATCCCCAACAGCATCCTGACCCTCCCAGGGGTCCCACCAACAGTGTTTCCCTTCATCCACCTCCCCAGGCTCTCCTTGCCCGTGCTGAAATCTGCCCTGTACACAGTCAAACCACTTTCCAGTTTCACTGAAGGTCAGAATTCCCTTTCCCGTGCCTAAAATGATGTGACCTGGCTGAGAAAACCCCACAGTTGCTGCGGGCAGAAGGTCCAGGAGGGAAGTTGTGTCAGTGCAATGATGCTGCTCTCATGGTTGTGCTCATAGCAGGATGAGTCCCAGACATGTTTACATCACTTTTGTGTAAAAAACTGGGCCTGAATTCACATATCACACAGGCAAATAAGCCATTACTGGAGAAGAAAGAACCTGCTTGTGGTCTGAAGCCTCAGTTTGATCTCAAAGGCTTTAAATTAATTAATTGCCCCGTGCCTTCCTGACTAGCCATGTTTCCCTGGCTTAGGTCAGCCACAATATCCTGCAGATAAACATTTTCCCCTCCTCCTTGGATCTGCAAAGAGAGGTAGCTTTGGACTCCATAGTCACACACAGACCCAGAGCTATAAATTGGACATTTCTGCCTCCTGCCTTCCCTTAAGGGCCTGTGAGACTGCACACAGCAGCTAAGTAATATTTTACTGGGATTTTCTTCAACAATTTCAAAAGTGCTTATTCTTCCCCCTCAACCAGCATTGTACGAGTAACATAATTCTACAATTAATCCTGAATTACTCATAACAGTGGACTCCATTTTCCTTTCCATTCAGGACAAGTTTTAAAAAGTTATTGCTTTCCCCCTCCTTTCTCTTCTTTTTTTTTTTTAAAGACTTCTTTAATCAGACCAAATGGGGCTTAAAAGTACTGGAAATGTCTGGTTTTCTTTTGTACTCAGCCTGTTCAAAATCAAGTTAATGACAAAGGACAAGAAAAGTGCTTTGCATTCACGAGCTGAGAAAAGGGACACGGGGGACAGGGAGCCCTTTGAAGGCTGCTGATGCTCATTTGGGGACAGGAATCTTTGAGCAACTGTTGGGTGGCTGTGGAGGCACAGGGGTGGTTTATTTACACATTAGACCCGTGTTTTATGGCTGCTCTCCACAAAAGTGACCATTTTAGGGTGAGTTCAAAATGCCTTGAAAGCTGAGGGGTCGCTTGAAAAGGGAACAGGGTGGACTTGTGGAAACACAGAAATCCCAGACACGGTTAATGGAAAGGTCCCCAAACCAGCCACGTGCTAACAAGTTCCAGTTCCCCCATACCTAAAGCCAGACAGGGACAGCCCAAAACTGGAGCTCCACCATTCACAGATGATCCTGGAGGGTTTTGTCCCCTCTCTGCAGTCTGGTATTAGATGTTTGATCTGCCAATTGCCAGCAAAGAAGGGGAACACCTGAATCCTCCCAATATTTTCAGCTGCCAGGGTTTCTTGCAGACAACATGGCACTCTCTCCATCATGATACCAAACACCCAGGTGGGCATGGGATGGTGCTTGGGAGCAGCTGCAGGTTATCTGTCACAGTCACCTCTGGATCATGGAAACTTTGGTGAGAAGATCCTATTTTAGGGAGTTCTAAAGAGTGTGGTGGTTTGGCTGACAAGAAGGAGATGAGAGTTGGTTAAACCTGCTGGAGAGGAGAGAACTAATCCTTGTTTTCTACTGGGTAAGGTGATTCCTTTGCTTTCATCTTCTTTTTTACAGGGATTTGAAGGATTTGCCTTCAGCACCAAGTGCTTGGTGTGTGAATCTGCCTGGCTGGGGGCAGGTTATGAAATGCAGAGAGATTTGTGTGTCACCGTTAAATTTGCTGAATAACCTTCCTGAAGGCAAGAAGAAAAAGCTGATGGACTGAAAAAACCCCAAACATTGTTTTGAAAGTGCTGAGAAAAAGATCTTTTTTAACTGATGGGCTGCCAGGGTGGAGGTTGAATTAAAACAATTCGATGCCAAAACCGTCCTCTGGGCTCACAATGAGCTGTGTGGTGGTGACAGCCCTTCCCCGCCTGGGTGGTGGGGTGAGGGGGCACACCCATGCCCAGGGATGGCCACAGCATCCATGAAAGCAGTCCTGTGATGTCAGGAGTGTGCGGGAGCCCCGTCCCACAGGGAGTGTCGGGGCTGGGGGGCCGGCAGAGCTCTCTCTCCGCGTCGTCGACGCTTTGCTGGCTCACACCAGTTGTTCCCACTCCCCTCCACGGGTCTGCATTAGCTCAGCCCTTCCCGCTGCAGACTCAGCTAATCCTTTGGGAAGCAGGCAGGGCTCAACTCCTCCGTGGTTTTTTGTGTTTAGTCTAGACTACGAGACTCGGTGGCGCGGCGACTCCGTGGCTTGGTGACGGATTTACTGGAGTTGGGACGTGGCAAACAGTGGGTATTTGTGCACGTGAGCCCGGCCCAGGCATGGCTGCTGAGCCCTGAGCATCTGCTGACCTGCCTTCAGTGCCCTGCTCCCTGAAAACACAGGAAATGGCTTTTTTTTGGGAGCATGAGGCGCAGGAACTTTTTAGAGGAAATTGCTACAACTTCCTCGTGAGGGGAAAAAGAGGGGCAGGCCCTGAGCTCTGCTCTGGGGGGACCAGGGACAGCAGCCAGGGAATGGCTGGAGCTGTGTCAGGGCAGGCTCAGGTTGGATCTCAGCCAAAGGTTCTTCCCCCAGAGGCTGGTTGGGCACTGCCCAGGCTCCCCAGGGCAGTGGGCACAGCCCCAAGGCTGCCAGAGCTGCAGGAGGGTTTGGCTGATCCTCTGGGGCACAGGGGGTGACTCTTGGGGATGGGCCTGTGCAGGGCCAGGAGTTGGACTGGATGATCCCTGGGAGTGCCTTCCAACTCAACAGATTCTGTGATTCCCCATCGTTTGGGAGCTGATGAGAAGTGGGAGAAGCTTTCTGGGTGTCCTCTCCACAGCCCCTTTGGACTTGGAGAGGTCACCAGCTGGTCTCTTCCACTGAAATATCTGTCTTTCTGCCTTCTCCAGGGAATGTTTACTGCTCCTTAGAGACCTGAGCTGTGGGATCTGGGCAGGGAGAGGCTCTATTCCTCAGGTGGCACAATGCAACACCAAAGAAATGGCACTTGCCCTGTCTTGGGTTTTGTTTCCATCCCTGTCACCTGCTAAAACACTTGGGATCATAGGGTTGTTCACTTTGGAAGGGATCTTGGAGATCATCTTGTTCCAACCCTCCTGCCATGGGCAGGGTCACCTGAGAGCCCAGTGGCTTTGCCATGGACAAATGGATGTATCCAGTTGTGCTCTCACCCCTCAGCACAAAGGTTCAGGGAAGGTGATACCTGGTGATTTTCAGCTGACTAAAAAAGCCACTTTGGGCATCAGGCTCCAATTGAGGCATCTCCAGAGGGCCTTAAATATCAAGCTGATGTGGGAACTCCAGCTTAAACATCACTCTTGTGGTTCTGCTGAGCTACCCAGATCTCTCCCTGTTGGTTTTCCTCGCTCCTCTCTTGCCACTTTGCACACAAGCTGCCCTTGGTTGCAGCTCAGTTTTCTGGCAGGAGACAGAACTTCCCTTCCTCAGGTGCTGGTGCCCAAGTCCCACACACTGGCTGTGGGAGATGTGCTTCACCCCCTGGATCCAGGATGCCTTGCTGGAGAGGGACTCTGGACAAGGGCCTGGAGAGGGAGTGATGGGACAAGGGGGGATGGTTTCAGATTGAAAGAGGGCAGGTTTAGTTTGGACATCAGGAATAAATATTTGCCTGTGAGGGTGGGGAGGCCCTGGCACAGGTTGCCCAGAGAAGCTGTGGCTGCCCCTGGATCTCTGGAAGTGTCCAAGGCCAGGTTGGACGGGGCTTGGAGCAACCTTAGCTATGGAAGGTGTCCCTGCCCATGGCAGGGGATGGAAGGAGATGAGTTTTAAAGTCCTTTCCAACCCAAACTATTCTGTGAGAGTCACCTGGGGAATAAAGCCCTCACATACTCCCTGTGCAAAAGCCAGTGTGTCCCCCTACACTGCCACCAACCCATTCATTTAATCACATTTCCTTGCTTGAAATGCACATAAAGGGAATAAATTTATATCTTGAAAGAATAACACACAACATCCGCTGCTCTTCCTGAACTGCATCCACATTGCCCAGTGAGCATTTAGCTGCACTAATAATTATTCCAGCCTTGACTTAAAATAAATTTTTCCTTTTCCATACATGACTTAGCAGTGTAAACATCTCCCCTCCCTTGGGGATTAGGCTTTCTTTGTCTTTCCTTTTTTTTTCACATCCAGTTCCTTCTCTGCTGAGTTTCAGGTTCAGCACATTGTGTTCTGTACAGCCTTTGTTGTTCCCTGTTCTTCCTCCAGGCAATTCCCTGCTTTATTTGTAGGGCATCTCCTGTACATTACACACACACACACACACACATTGTTTCTTGCTTGCAGACACTCCACTGAGGGACCTTCCAAAGAACCTTCTGTCATCCACAGCTCCCTCTTTGCCTCCCTGGAGGTGTTACAGCCCCAACCAAAAAAAAAAACAAAAAACCAAACCCCAACAAAATCAATAGTAAATAGAAAGGAAAAATCTGGAGTGTACATATAAAAAGGAAAAAAAAAATCATCATGGGAGATAAACACATATTCCTGCTTTTTCCATCTCTGTTGATGGGAGCAGGAGAGGAAAGGACTAATTCAGACACATCCTGACAGGTTGTGCCTACCCTTTCTTATTTTCTAAGCCTCCTGCTTTATCAGCTTGAAGGTGAAGATGCTCCTGATTTACCGCTGTGTAAATAAGGAGAGGATCAGGCCTTTTGGCCTTTTGGCTGCTTTTTTCAGCCAGGTGGGAAACCCTGGGAGGTGCCATGGGAAGGGCAGAGCACAGGTCTCTCCTTGTTGTGCTGGATCTACAGTCATGTCGTCCCAGGCTGCATTTTGCTGTCTCACATCCAGTGTTGTGCCCAGCTCCTTTCACATCCCTGCACCAGTGCAGATTCCAATGGCACTTTCCTGATTTATGGTGCTGCAAGAGGCTGGCCTGAATTTTTCTAAGCAAATCCATTTAACGTGGTGCAACCATGGCCCTAATCCCGTGTTCCCTCTCAAATCCACTGCTATTTCTGAATGTGTTTTGGTTCAGACAGTGCCAGAGCCTGTAGGGGTTCAAGGCTATTGCACACACAAGCTGCCCTTTGCTTGATGTCTTATTTCCTATCCCAGGAATTTGGAGACCTCACACACCAGTTCTGAGCCCGCAGCCCCAGGCTGTGCTCCCAGCTGGGATCAGGCAGGTGAAGCTGGACTGTGGATGTAACCCACTCCAACTCTCTGGGGTGTCCTTCTCTCCAGACTTGCTGCAGGTGCCCAGAAAGCACCAAGAGCTTCTGGTCCCACCCAGTGCCATCGAGTGGTGAAGGTGGGGATGGTCCAGAGGTGGGAACTGTCAGTGCAGACAGGACTGGATGCCCTACAGCTCCTGAAAAGCAACTGGCAGCCTTGAAGCAAGAACCTGCAGCAGCCTGGAAAGCAGGGGGTGGATCCTCTTGGTGAGCTGCTGGTTTTTTCAGCATCCCTGGAAAGCCACTACATGTGGCTGGATTCAGTCCTTGTGCTTCCCTCTCTGTGGACAAGCCTTGCCACAGGGATGGCAACACTGAGCAGAAATTAGTGTTAAAAGTCAGTCCCTTCGCAGCAGGTTCTCACTTCTTGGTTTTTAAAGGAGCCTCAAACCAGGTATTTGCAATCATGTTCGGTTGAGTCTTAATTTAAGAGCAATTGAACAAGGTCCTGTCAAACCCCCTGATTTTAGGGGAGCCCTTAGGGAAAGCTGTGACCTGCCCTGTGCTGGGCTCCTGGAGTGGCAGCTCCCTTGGTTGCTTGCCCAAGTGTACCCATCTCACACACATCAATATGTTTAAAGTCCTGCATCAGGATTAAATTATAATCATACTTTCGGATTAGGAAGATTTTTAGACTGGGATTAGTTAAACCCTGCCCTTTTGTGGCTGTCCAAGTTGATGGGGGTGTTCAGCTCTTGCAGGTTGTCTCCTTGTCTCCTACCAAATTTTGCCTCCATGCAGCTTTTTAGGAACAGCCCTTTGTCCTCCAGGAAAAACAGCCCCAGACCCAGCAGTTCACAGCAGGTTCCTACCACATCTCTCCCGAAGTTGCTGCTCCCCATCCCCCTTTTCCCTCCCCTGCTTCCCCCCAGCTGCAGTTCTCACATCCCGAGTTCATCAGTTGAAATCACATCTTGCTGTAAATTGATTTCATTCCAGGCTCTGCTGCCACCTCTGCCTTGCCTTTAAATTGTATCTCGTCTTAAATCAATCTTATCCCAGCCCTCAGCTGCTGTGCTCTTTATTCTTCCACTTCAATTGCAACTGGTTTTAAAGGGCCCAGCTCAGAGAGATGTTTTCCTCTCTCAGCCTCTGCTGCCTTCTTGTTTCATTTAAATCACCTCCAGTATTAAGCAGGGACACCTTCCCCCAGCTCCCAGCCCTCACAGACTCCCTGTTTAGCCAGCTGATATTTTCCCTTTGCAGCTCATCCGGTTTTAAACCAATTGGATTTCTTTTTTTTTTTTCATCTCCACAATATTGTAAATTATTCTTCTGAACTTTCTTCTTCTTCCTCTCTGTTTCAGCCCATGGTGGCAGAGGCAACCAATGAGCTCAGAAATTAGATGTGACAGTTGCTGGTTCTCAGCTTCCAGGGCAGGAGGACAAACCCTGTCTGTCCCCACAGAGCTGATGGGAGAGGAAAAAGGAAGAACCTCTTCTCGTGTTCTCAGTTTCTCGTTATAAAGTGATTTAAGTAGCTGCACCCACATTTGGGAGGCCGGTGATGCAAACAGAAGCCTTTTGAGATCTGCACGAGTCTGACTTGAAAATGGCCTCGGGGTTTTCCACAGCTGGCTGTGAGGGGACTGGGTGTTGCTGGAAACAAAAGGTACCAAACTCCTGGTGGTTTCCTGGTGAGGGCAGAGAGGACAGAAAAGCACGTGCCTTAAAGCAGGTCCCTGCAGGCTGCTGAGCAGGGAGGATTCCTGGGCACTAGAGGTGCCAACGTGCCCAAATCCCACTTCAGGATATAATTCAGTAATAATTTCAGTCATAATTAGGGAGCTACATGGGACAGCTGCCTCTGGAAACCTCCTTCCAGTTGTCTTTGTTTTGGAATGGTGTTCTGGAACTTAAAGGTGCCTGAGGAAATTCCTTTAAACCGCCAAAGAACTAAATCAGTGGGATCAGCATTTGTCAACCTCCTTGACAGACCCTGATTTCATTTGTGTGGGGGTGAATACAGACAATATTTTTAGGAAAGAAGGCAATAAAATACCCCTTGTTTCTTTGTTCAGTGTCCATGGAAGCAGCACCTGGACACAGGCACTCTCCAGGTCCCCAGTGGCAGGACCTGTTGCAGCACTGGGTGTCAATGGGCTGCTCTCCACCATCAGATTCAAGCTGGTGACCAGCACAGCCACGAGCTGGAGAGGACTCACCACCCACCCCGGGCAAGGAGGTGGCTCCTCGTGGTGACATTCAGCAGCTCCTGGCCCAAGGCTTCGAAAAGTGACCCTGAGGGTTAAAGGTTTGGTGTCCCACGTTCTTGAGGAGATGTTGACTCCTCTCCATGACATTTGTTCTTTTCCCTTAAGAAGACCCTGCTGAGTTTGGAGGCTCCCACTGGCTGTGGCAGCCAAGTGGTGCCCTGAGCCCCTGTGGCCCCTCCAGCACAGCACAGAGGGCACAGGCAAGGTGATGCCCTCACTGCCTGTGGAACAAACCTGCCAGTCTTGGAACAATGGATGGAGTTTAGAAGTTGGAGCATCAGAACCAGAAATGCTGTTTGGGTGTTCTGAGAAATTGTGCCCTGTGTTGGTTGGTTGTAAAGTGCCTGAAACATTTTTTATGATGGAAAATTCCGATTAACAAACTAAGGTTTGTTGTGTTTTTTTTTTTCTTCTCCTGGAACTGTGTGAGATTTGGGCTTCTGGGTTTTTTTCTTTCTTTTTTTTTCCCCCTTCTCTCTTGTAAATCATAACTGGAAGCAAAACAGCTAATAAGCAAAATAAGTATTCGCCTGAAATGTTTTTTGACCTGGTTTTCAGTAAATTTGGGCCAGTGTTTTTGTCTTGTTTTTGACTGTCAAAACAGAAAACAGATCTTTTGTGATAGGTCACATCTTTTAATTCCAAAGGCTGTCTCTGCTCCTGCCAGCTCCAGGTAGCAGTGGGGCATGTGCATGGGAGCTCTGCAGATGGCTGTCACAGTGAAGCTAACACAGGGAATTGTGGAAAACCAACCCTTCATTTTTGTCATTAGGTTGCAAACAATTTTGGCTTTTCTTGGTAAATCTGGATTTTAGGTGCTTTTCTTTTTTTTTTTTTTTCTGGTTTAGCTTTGCTGCTTCCAGGCACTTCTGAAGAATATGGATGGTATCCCAGGTCCTCAGGGGTCTGTGGAGGTCTCCTGGGCTTTATGGCTGTCAGGAAAGCTCATAGAGCCTCTGGATAGTTCTGTCAGTGGAAAGGAAAGACTCCCAAGATGCAGGAAAAGGAAGGGCCAAACTGAGTCTTTCCAGCTTCAAGTTGCAGATAGCTCATGCAAAACCAGGTTAATGTGGGCTGTTGCCTTGGGACCTCGTGTCAATCCCTTGACATCTCCAGAAAAATTCTCATTTTCTTCTTTGTGCTTCGGATCAGGTGCTTGCTGACCCACCTGGGGAAGCTCCAAACTCCAGTGCTCTGGGGTGAATGCAATTGCTTGGGATGTCTCTGTCCCCTCTGCTTTCTCCCTCAGGAAGGTGGAAGGTGCAATCCCTGTGTTAATGAGCACAACTGGTGAATTTTTTGGCACAAACAAGACAATTAGAGTAGCCTGTGGCAGAGCAGCATTAAGCATCCCCAGACCCACAGAGGTGCTCTAATTGAATCTTCACTGAGTCCTCCCATCCCAAAGGATCTGGACGTGGTAATCACTGCAGTGCTGTACAGTGGGTCGGTCCCTAAAACATATAATTATTTAATAGAAAAAACAATGCCAATCAGACATCTGGCAGAGAAGTTTTGGCCTATTTATCTATGCCTAAAATCAGCGTATGGATGGTGATGCTGATGGATTCAGAAGCCAGAAAGATCTGGTGGTAAATGCCTTTCATTTCTCCAAATGGAATCCCACTCTGGTAATTCAAGTTTCCAGATAGGTGTGTGGTGATTTGTACTCTACACGCTGATTTACAAGATTTGGCCCAGTTTGGGGGTTTCTTGACTCATTGATTCTTAAGTGTTGTTAATGGAGAAAAAACCACTTGACTCCTAACTTGGCCAACGTGTCCCAGGTGCAATGAGGCCCCTGACTGGTCCTGGCTGAGATCCTGGTTGTGTCCAGAGCCAGAAGTTCTGCTGTGGGTCATGCAGGACACAGCCAGGTTTAACTGGTTCCTCCCCTTGGGGAGCTGTCCCTTTCTATCAGATACATAATTACATTTACTCTGACAGGGAAAAATGTCTTGGAGGTGAATTATGTTGCTGCAGAAACACTCAGGGTCGCTGTTACCCTGAACCCAGACCATTTCCAGTCCATCTGCACTCACTGGGAGCTGTTTCACTGGCACAGAACAAACTCAAGGGCAGCCCTGGGCCTTGCAGAAAGGATTTATCCAGAAATTTGGAGTGCTGGGCCCTTGCAGGTTGGAGGGGGATCATCTGGGCTGCACAGAAGGAGGTGCTCTGGAAAGCTTTCTTGCAGCTGTGCCTTGGTTTCTCCATCCTGATGTGAGAGATGAGCTCTGCTGAACCCTGTGACAGCCAACAGTGCAGATGCTTTCAGAATACTTCAGTGAGACAGAGAACAGAGGTTTAAGGGCTAATTGTGTTGCTAAATTACAGACACCTCAGTGCTCAGGCAGCTCATAAAAAGCAGAGTTCAAAAAACAAGTAGATGTGGCACTGTGTGATGGGGTTTAGTGGGCACGGTGGGTTGGACTTGGTGACCTTGGAGATCTTTTCCAGCCTTAATAAATCCATGGTTTTACATGGAAGGCCTGGCTGAGATTCAAGCCACAGGACTGGTCCCTGCTGACACCTGCAGGGACAGATGGTTATGTGCTTGGGTGTGTTTTTGGGTGCCCCAGCTGCAGCCAGCACAGCTCCTCTGCAGAGCCACCCCAACGTCCCCTCAGCCTCCTCCTGCAGCCCCCGTGGAGTGGAGCTCCAGAGTTATTCCAGTCCTTGTGACAGATGGATGTGGTGTTTGCTGTCCAGGTAACCCCCTCCCATCACCATTTCCTTGTTCTCCTGGATGCTGCTTTATTTTTTCATTGAGGGATGTCAGTGAGTTTGGCTGGGAGGGAGGTGGGGAAGGGCTGTGAAAGTCAAGTATCCAGCTTGGATCCTCCCTTGAGTGATTTCCATCGTTCCCAGCGTGAGAGATCATGAATGTTGGGCAAGGAGAGATGATGAATGGGATGTGAGGGTAAAGGATAGTCAGACCTTGCCCACTTCATGGAGCAGCAACTGATTTTCCCTTTGTCTTGGGTTTCTGCTGGGACATGTAGGAATCCCTTGGTCTTGTGGTGCAGCAAGTTCTGACTGCTGGAATAAATGACAGGCAGAAAAGCCAAGGTGGAGGAGTGGCACAGCTTTATCCAGTTGTTCTTGCATCTCTGAGGATCAGCTGGGTTTCCCTTCAGCTCTGCAGATGCAGCTCTGAAAGCACCGTGACTGCTTTTGTGCTGTGGTGAAACGAGGATAATGATAAACACTGTTCCTGCTGGAATTCCTTAGAAAACTTACCAGTGACTGCACAAGGGCTGGGATGTCACTGAAATAGCTGCATCTGCCTCTGTGTGCTGCAGCAATTACTGAGGGAGGCTAAAAATTGCAGAAAGGGGTAATGTAATATTGGGCTGTGAATTAATGTTTTCGGCATTTAACACACGCCTGTTTTCCATGGCTGTTTGGTTATCCACAGGGATGGGGCAGAGGGTGGATTAGCACTGATAGGAGGGATTGTTTCCTGCATTCTGGGCAATGCCTGGTTTTGTAGATGGGGTTTTTGCTGTGAAATGCCTGTTCTGGGCAGTAATCCTGCTAAAGGCAGGCCCCTTGGAGGTAGGGGATGGAGAAAAGGACTGTAGGTGGCACATGATATCCTGGGCACCAGGCACAGGGATAAATGGCTGAGCTGTGTCCTGTTGGGGCAGGAAGGCTGGCTCTGAGTGTGTTTGAAGGCAGCCTGGTCCTGATTTATAATCAGCCTTCCTAGAGAACAAATAAAAGCTAAATGGGAACGATGGAAATCACTCGAGGGAGGATCCGAGCTGGATAATCGGCTTTCACAGCCCTTCCCACCTCCCTCCCAGCCCAGCTCACTGACATCCCTCAATGGCTTCAGAGCTGAACAACATTGTCCCACTGGTTCTTTTTGTACAAATAATTGCCCATGACCCATCCAGGGCCACATGAATCCAGGGATACCAGGGAGTTCTGCAAATACTGATGAATGAAGCGCAATTGTTCCCCGATCCCGAGCAGTGGGAAGCCATTCCAGCAATTCCATGGTCAGTTTGAAATCCCCCTTGTTGCTGTTAGGGTTGGGTGAGAGATGTTTTTTCCCCCTCCTCCCACTAAGATTTCCAGGAGTTTGAAAAAGTCTCCAGTTCCAAATGGGCACATTCAATTCGGACCCTGAAATATGAAAAATAACTCACCAAAATAAACTTTTTAAGCCTATTTTTTTCATAGCTGTTCACTGTAGAAATGCCTGAGATGTCTGAGAGGAAGATGTGTTGAGTGAAGCACCCTGCAAATTGAAAATTAAACACTGCCTGCTTGTTGCAACTGGCCCAGTTCAGTAAAATTTACACTTTTGATGAATGAGCTTTTGGGGGATGGGGAAAAAAAGTGCAACTCAGGTCACCAGAAGGAGTTGAATCAGTTCTAGGCAGCTCTGTCAGAGCTTTGCAGAACGGTGAAGTGACAGAGAGATGTCCCAGCTCCCCCTGCCCTGGAAAAGAAGCAGAGCAACAATCCTGGGCTTTATTCCCTGCAGGCTGAAGTAAAAGGTCTCTTTGCTGTTGAAGGTGTGATTGGCCAAAGTAGACACCCCTGGCCTTGGAATTTACCTGCCCTGGGAGCAACCTCGGGCCAATAGAGACAACTGGAAACCCCCAGGATTGCACCTGGATGTAACAACACCATAAATGATCAGTGTAGGGGTGCCTTGTCCTGTCCAGTGCTGTCCCTGTGTCGTGTGGGAGTGTGTTGATTTTTAATTATATGGCATTTCTTGGCAGAAGGGCAAAATTAATTGCTCTTTGTAACTCTACAAGTGCACAGAGCTGGGAGGGTGCTGAGAACACGTATGTGGATGTTTTAACTGTGGTGGATGAACTGCCAGCTCAGCCTCTGAGTAAAACTGAGCCCAGTTTGTCCCATCTGCATCTTCCCACCAGCCCAGAGGCAGTTTAGAGCCTGTGCTGAAGAAGCTCTTGCTCAGGGGATGTGTTTCAGCAGCAAGAACAGCAGCTGGAGGAAAGAGAGGTGTCCTTTGCTCCCAGGATAAATCCCCACCTTTTCGTGCTGGGAATCCAGAGCAGAATCCAGAAGTCCTCTGGCCATGCTCAGCTCATCAGTAGGGACTGTTAAGGCTGAGGTTTAGAATCTCCTCCTCACCAATGGGAGTCCTTTACCACCTCATCTCTTATTCCACATCCTTCTGTATCAGGACAAAAGACTTTTCTTCAACATCTGGAAGCAATTGGAGAAAAATCCAGGCCTTTCCCTATGCCAATAAATGCAGTGGGGAAAAGGGACAGTAAGAAATGCAGCAAGGAAAGGTAAACCACAAGTGAGGTGGTTTACCTTCTCCCAGCAAATGCAGAACAGATAGTGCTAAATAAAGCTGTTTTGTAATACAGCACAATATATTTGATCAAAGTCGTGGTATTCCTGCTTTTTGGGCAGCTGTTTCTCTAGCAATTGTTTTTCCAGCATTCTTGGATTCCAGCCCTCTGCCCTCCAGGCCTCTATCCCATGGGACTCCAATGAGGAGGTCCCTGAAGAGGCCAAAGTCTGCTCTCCTGAAGTCCAGGGCAGTGAGACTGTTCCATTTGGGGAGAGAAAGAGCCTTACCCGGTATTGCTGTGTCTGTCTGCCAGTGCAAGGGGGGAGTTCAGCTTTTTGCTTGTCAGTCCCCCAGGAAAGCTGAGACCCTCTTGTCCCACAGTCTGACAGCGTCTCCTAAGGAGACTTTCACCAACAGATCCACAAGGCTGGGGGATACCTCGACCTCCCTTCTAGGGGGCACTCAACAGAGCCAGGACCCCTCAGTGGGTCCTGCCAAGGTGTTTTCCGCTGCTGGTGACTGCAAGGACTCACCTGAAGAGTTTACAGAATAACACACTTCATCAATACAAAGTGTGACACGTTAATAAGATTTGAAGATCGTTGCTGAGAGTGTCTGCTGCAAAAATATGTTTAAAGCAATCTACTGATACAGATATTAAGCAAGCACAAGCTCTGATACAAAGCAATCTAATTAATATGCTGTGGGGTGAGCACAAGCAAAAGCTCTAGTTCTAAAAGCAGCATTTGATGTGTGCAGAGCACATTTCTCACACAAGGCATCCCTCTGGGGGGGGGGAGAAGATGAACTCAGCCCATCAACTGATCCCAGCAGTTTCAGTGGAGTCTTCTCCCACTTCCCCCCATCCCCAACTTACTTTTATACTTTTACTTTATCACTTTTTTTTATTATGCATATTTTCTTTATATTTGAGTGGCTCTAGTCACAAATATGTTTTATTTCTGGTGGGTGCACATAATGGGAGGGAGGTGGTGGTCGTGGTTTGACACCTGAGGAGGGGGTTGGACGTGGTTGTGGCTTCAGCAGCAAAACATCCTGATTCTCCCTTATCAGACAGGTACAGTCTCAGGACCACAACGTTCTCCCATTCTGCTGGGGTTGGAATGGAGGGGGCCACTTAGTCTGCTCTGGGTTCCACACCCTGCTCTGTTCCTCTGAGCAGATGTTTGTTGTTGTGCTGGGGAGCATCTCAACCCCCGTCCATCCAGGCTGCTCTTCACCTTAAAATTCTAAATCCCCTCTTGGTTTAACTCTATCCATCATCCCACACTGTCCTTTTTCCTTTCTGTTTTGGTCCTTGGGGCTCAGCCACCTCTCCCATGCACATGCCAAACTCTGGGAGGTTGTGCCTGTGCACCCAGAGGAGAACAGATCCCATTTCTGTTCTCAGGAAGGGTTTGTGTGTGTGATTTATGACCCTGGAGAAGGAACACGGAATACCAGAGTGCCAAATCAAGGCATGCCCAGCAAAGGGAAGGACAAGGTGAAATCCAGGAGCCTTCAGAATTAATTACTGGAACAGCAGAGCCCATGTGAAGTGATGGGAGCTCATGGCAGCTGATCCAGCCGCTGTCAGGTGCAAAGGGATATTTGTTCATGGCTCAGGGTTTTCGTCTCGGTGCTGACAGGGCCATAATTCAGTCCTATAAAGCAGCAAATTATCACTGCCTTCTTAGCATTAATTTCCCTCCCCAACAGACACCATAAAGAAATGAGTGCTTCCTCCTCAAGGCCTGAGTGCAGAGAGTTTCCCATGGCAGGCCATGAGTTACAACTCTATCTCCAAAGACATCCTGTAAATAACACATCAGGATCTTAATTCATTAAATAAATCTAATGGCTTACCCAACCCATAGCACACAGGAGCTTTAATGCTCCTTCTAAAGAGGCTGCCAGGGCTTTTTTCCTCTCTCTGAGCCTTATGTGGAGCTCATGGCACAGGCACAGATGGAATTATCCAGACCTCCCCACCTATAGAAAGCAAAGTCTGTGGGTGTGCAAAGCACCTGAGCACTCCCAGGGCTGTGGGGAGGGTGCCAGGGTGTGTGTGAGCCAGACCTGCTGTTCTGTGTCACTCCAGGAGAGTCCCTGTCCCCACAGCTCCGTTAACAGGTACAATTCCTCGAGCTGACTGATTGCCTGAGGGCCTGTCACTAAATGCAGGGATCAAACTGGAGACAGCCCTGCACTGACACGGGCCCTCTGGGGCCTTGGGAAGTCCAGGTGACTCACTTCCAGCTTATGGAATCATTGAATGGGATCACAGAATGGTTTGGATTGGAAGGGACCTTAGAGCTCATCTCATACAACCCCCTGCCATGGGCAGGGACACCTTCCACTAGACCAGGTTGCCCAAAACCCCATCCAACCTGGCCTTGGACACTTCCAAAGAACCTGTAGAAGCCCTTCCTGCTGTCTTTGACATCCCTGGCCAGACTCAGTTCTAACTGGGCCTTAACTCTCCTAACCTTGTCTCTAATTTCCCATACAATTCCCTATATTCCTCCCAGCCTGTCCTCACTTCCACCTTTTGAAAGCTTCTTTTTTGACTCTGAATTTTCTCAGCAGCTGCTCATCCATCCACGGAGGCCTCCTAACATTTTTGCCCGATTTCCTCCTTGTCAAGATGCTCCTGAGTTTGGAGGATGTGATCCTGGAATATCAGCCAGCATTCCTGGGCCCCTCTGGCTCTGTCTCACGGGACTCTAATGAGTAGGTCCCTGAAGAGGCCAAAGTTTACTCTTCTGAAGTCCAGGGTAGTGAGATTGTTCCTTTTGAGGAAAGAGCCCTTCCAAGCATTGCTGTGTCTGTCCCTCTTTCTTTCTACCTGGGAACCTTCATAATTCAAACTCTTTGCTGCACACAGGTATTTATGTGGATGTGGGTTTCCTCAGGGAGGGTGTCCCGTGTCCCTGTGGTGGTTGGTTTCTGCCTTGACTCCAGCTGGTCAGCTTTGTGGAGATGCCTTCAGCTGACAGTGGTGGGATTTGGGAATCACAGAATATGCTGAGCTGGAAGGGACCCCCAGGGATCATCCAGTCCAACTCCTGGCCCTGCACAGGCCCATCCCCAAGAGTCACCCCCTGTGCCCCAGAGGATCAGCCAAACCCTCCTGGAGCTCTGGCAGCCTTGGGGCTGTGCCCACTGCCCTGGGGAGCCTGGGCAGTGCCCAACCAGCCTCTGGGGGAAGAACCTTTGGCTGAGATCCAACCTGAGCCTGCCCTGACACAGCTCCAGCCATTCCCTGGCTGCTGTCCCTGGTCCCCCCAGAGCAGAGCTCAGTCCCTGCCCCTCCTCTGCCCCTGCCCAGGAAGGTGGAACTGCAGTGAGGTCTCCCCTCAGTCTCCTCTGCTCCAGCTGAACACACCAAGTACCCTCAGTGCCCTCACACAGCTTCAAATCAAGGCCCTCCTTCCTCCCTCTGCTCTGAGGTCCCTTCAGGTTTATTATGTGCCTCAAAAGAGAAATCCTGAAACCACAGGAATTTTCATTCTCCAGCCACGTGGGGACACTGTGAGGTGACAACAGGCTCGTGTGAGCACCAGAGAGGGGTTTGAAAAATTTAATTTTACAAGAAAATGCTGAGCTGCTGTGAATATAATAATTAATCCTGAAAGATCTGCTGGAGCCCTGTGGTGTGTTTGTTTCTGCTCTAATTCATGCTGAAAGGGGGAAATTTTGCAAAGATTGTTTTCATTTCTGGCAAGATAATGCCCCTGTTTTGTCTTTTCTTTTTTGATTAACGTAAAAGAAAATTAACTTGCTGCTGGACTAATTTAGTGGATGCTTCACCACGGAGCACATTTGGATTGCTGAGTAGTGCCCTGCTGTATGAGACTGACAGGGGACATGGCAGGATTTCCTGATTTACTGCTGGTTTGGGCATTGCCAGTTTGATAGGACCTCCAATTTTATTTTTTTTTAATCTTTTTTAAAGTCTTGAGGGGGAGGGGATGGGAAGGAAAGAAAAAAACCTCCGTCAGAAAGAGGCTTTGTATTCCCGGTTTTCCTGGTCTGGATTCAAGTGACATTTTCTGCTGCATCCATTACCACGAGTCCCTACCAGTGACACACCAGAGCCCTTTGTCCCCTCTCCCCTTTTGCAAGGGGAGAGGTGCCAAGCTGCGCCCCAGCCCCGATAAACTTCATAATTAGCTTCCCTAATAAAGCACTTAATTTGAATCCCTGCTTTTGCTTTGAATCCCTGCTTTTGCTAATTGCAGCAGGAAGTTTTGGCAGGGCACTGTGCCTGCTGCTGTGCCCCACGGCCCCTGGGAACTGATCCCCAGCAGCCCCACATCCCCGGGGCTCCGGTGGGTCCCAGCGATTCAGAAGGAAAACAATTCTCCGTTTTCTCATTAAAAGATGAAAGAGAAGAGCCTTCAATCCCCCCCCCCCGGATTCTCTCCCCTTAAACACCCAGTGATAATTTCGCGCTGAAGAAGCTGCTCCTCTTTCATGGCCCCTGATTAGGAAAGACAATGGGATTAGTTCAAACCCAGTTGAGGGGCCTTGGTGACTCCTTTGCTGGCTAAATTGTGGACGAGGGTGGATAATGGGAGATTGATTAGGGTTAATAGACTTATTTTTACAGGTCACACCGCACAGCACTCTGGGTTGTGGTGCTCCAGCACATATTATTGCAAGCCATAAATCAAGTGGCTTGGAGGGACTTCAGGGCTCCCTCCCTCCCTCTGGATTGTTGGGGAACAATTGGCTTTTGTCTCCCTGTTGCCAGTGCTACCACTCCTGCCCCCCATCCTTTGGCAGGGCCTGATCCTGAGGGGCTCAGCACCTTCTCCCCAAAGGCCAAGCCCCTTGTAGGGCTGTGGAGAGGAGCTGGTGCTTGGCTGTGCTGAGCATCCCACAGGATCCGGCCCCGAAAGGGCTCGATTTGGACAGATGGGGAGTGAGGGGTGGGTCGGGAAGAGGGGGGATGAGCTTTTTAAAGTGTGTTTTGTGAGTTTTATGCTGGGGGGATGAATGGGGACCTTGAAACCAGCTCTGTGGGACTCCCAGGTTTGTTTTCTCTCATTTCTAAGGTTACTGAGCGTGTTCCAGCAGCTGGAACAACTGCGTGGGGCTGTCAGTCCTGCTTGTGCCCCGTCCAAATGCCTCCAGCCAGGAGCTTTCCAAAGGCAGAGGGGGAAGGAATGGCAGGGGGGGTGATGAATTCCCACAAGGTTTCAGGCTCTTTTGGCTCCAGTGTCTGACCATGACCAGAGAGAGCAAAGTCAACACCGCCTGTAACCCCCTGGGAGCTCTGCTTCCATTTCAATGCCAGGTCAGAGCTGAGCAGGGTTATTTGTATATCTTGGATATTGCACTTGGGCAGCTTTCATTTCGAGAAGCCCAAAAGGAATGTTTTCTGACAGGTGGGGAAAGTAGGAAAAGCTCATTCTGTGGGAGTTCTTTCAAGCAGGGTGAGGCTCTGCCCTGTCCTGCACCAGGAGGAATCTCTGCTGCCTTTGCTGGAGATTCTGCAAAAAATGTGAACTGTTCTGGTTTTGTATTGGTGTACCTTGATCCCAAATGGGAGATGTCATTTTCTGCAGTGGGCACTAGCTCAAAGTACATTATATTATTCCCCTGCAATTCATGCTACAACAAACTGCAATAAAAATCCCCCCTGCCAGCCTGCAGTGGTGTTACAAGTGGTTGCTGCCATAAGCCACATCATTAAGTGCCAGGCCTGTGGTAAGTCCTACATGTGGCTGGAGAATTTTTCCATTGGAGTAGTTACCTGAAGGAAAGCGTCCTGTTTGCAAAATGGGGATTTTCCATGGGGAAATGCACATTTTTTGCTGTTTTCCTCCCCTCTCTGCCTCTCGCTGCTTCCCCCACGGGCACTGCCCCGTCAGAAAGGTTCAGGTATTGTTCTCTTGAGGAAAGAGAGGGGGTTTGTTGGGCTTTAGAAAACTTTGCAGCTGTGCATGGAAGTGCCAGGCTCACAGTGCCTGGTGCTGTGGGATGTGGGATGCTGTGGGATGTGGAATGCTCTGGGAAAAGCCTCTTTGCTGCTCCCATGGCACTGTTGGAACTGGGCACACCAGTGCAGTTGCTGGTAATGGTCATGGCCCTGTGCTCCCTGGAGCACACACAAAACACAGAACCACCCAGTGGTTCGGGCTGGTCTGACAGCAAAAGTAGGATGTACATTCCAGGGAAAACCCTGACATGATCTCTAGGTATTTCTGGCTAGAGATTAGAGCAAAGGGCTTTAACTCCTTAAGCATTTCTAAGGAGCTGATGGCTGCAGTGTGTGAGAATTGCCCTTGGGATGGTCTGATCTCTTCTATCCTGCTTTTCCAGGCTTTCTCCTCTTCCTGCACCCGCTAATTGAAGCTTCACGGGGATAATTTTCTGGCCATGTAAGGATATGTGGAGGCTTTGGGGAACTGATCCTCTCCAAAGAGGATATAGGATTAATGTTAACGTGGATCAGGTGTCATGCACTTGTATGGATTTGAAAACAGAAGGAGGCAGAAATAAATGTAAGGGCAGTGACCAGCTGGTGTCCAGGGATGCACCAACCTGCAATGGTGGGATCTTTGCTGTCACTGTAATCATAACAAATATATTACAGCTTTCTAGCACGTTTTGTCCAAAGATGATAAAGTAGTTCACCACAAAAATTCCTTGGAATACTCCAGAGTTAGTTGTGCTCCATGTGACAGGAGATTGGAACCAGGTGGGGGTCGGGCTCTGCTCACGGGTAACCAGTGACAGGGCAAGGGGAAACGGCCTCAGGGTGTGCCAGGGGTGGCTCAGGTTGGACATCAGGAGGAATTTCTCCCTGGAAAGGGTGGTCAGGCCTTGGCAGGGGCTGCCCAGGGAGGTTTGGAGTGCCCAGCCCCGGAGGTGTCCCAGGAAGGCCTGGCCGTGGCACTCAGTGCTCTGGGCTGGGGGACAAGGTGGGGATCAGGCACAGGGGGGACTCCATGATCCTGGAGGCCTTTTCCAACCTGAATGGTTGTATGATTCTGTATAATTGATGGCTGAATCTGAGTCAGCAAGCAGCTACATGGTGTGCCTGGGATCATGCAGTTGTTCAGTGGCAAAAGACTTGGAGTTCAAAACTCCTTCACTCCCTGGAGGGGTCTGAGAACACCAAGGGCTTCAGTGCAGATCACAGAATCATCAAATCCCAGAGTGGTTTGGGTTGGAAGGGACCTTAAAAACCATCTTGTTCCAACCCCCTGCCGTGGGCAGGGACACCTTCCACTAGACCAGATTGCTCAGATGGATGAGTGTAGAGGAATTTAAAATCCCCTCCTAAACTAAAGCTCAGTTTTCATCATAAAAAATTTGGTCCTCTTGTCAAAGGTATTTTCCAGGCCACACTTTGCTACATCACCTGTACCTGTCCTGAGAACACACAAGGATCTGTCTGGCAGAAACTGCTCAAAACACATAAACACAACACAGAGCAGAATGAAATGTGAATCCCAGTGTTTTACCATGCCTTGGGAAATGCCAGGTGATCCATGAAGGAACAAGGTCAGTGCTGTGGCAGAGTCACTCAGCCTGACCCACTGGGTCGCTGTGTGTCCCTGCAGCCAGGATTGCAGCTCATCCCAGCCTGACTAACAGGGGATTTCTGATGGATGGGGTCACTGGGAGCAGCCTTTTTTTGTGGATTTCCCTCTCCTCTTTCAGACTGAGGCTTTAACTGCTCTCAGCACCCACTCAAATACACAATAACCCACTGAAACACCTCCTCCCCTGCACTCCTGATGGGACTCTCCTTTCCAGAAGTGTCCCTGCAAACAGCATTTCCTTCTTGTCAATGTTTGTAAAAACGAACCAAACGATTTCCAGTGCTGCTGGAGTACACTGGCAATTCTTTAAGCAAACTGAGAGCTGCAAATAACTTTTGGCAGCCTTGTCCTGCCTCACAGCAGTCAATGTAGGTGAAGCCGATGACAACTTTATATTAACAATGAAATCCATGCAGATCAAGCATGAGTATCACATGTTATGTCTTCCCTGTGAAAGGAGAGGTGTTTTTACACGGAGATAATTACCAGAGATATCCCCCTCGGTGTACATTGCAAACAGTGATAAGATAGTGTTACCTACAAGTGACTGGCTGGCTTTTTCTTCACGAGGTGTATCTGGGCAAAATCTATAATTCTTTGTCTAGACAATGATCTCACAACGGGAGAATGAACTTCAATTAGCTGTTTTGATGGGAAAAACCTTTTGTGTAATGGAGACAAAGCCAGAGCGCTCATGAGCAACCCTACAATAACAAACCTGTATGTGTATAAACACGGGAGATAGGGAAGGGGGTGGAAACAGCGAGAGGATTTAATTTCAAAGTGTCACACAGTTGTTCCAGATGCTGGCAAGCACCTGCCTTCATGATGGGGTGAAAGGCAAACTTTGCAGTTCTCCACCCACAGCTCATGTCGAGAGGAAGGAAGGACAGGGAGCGTTTTCCCTGCTCGTGGTGCCTTTGGAAAGTGCTAAAGTGGGCCATGGGAAGAGGTGAATGCAAAAACCACATGGCCACGTGTTTAAAGAGCTGTCAGGGCTGCGGTAGTAAAGTGCTGTTGGCAAAAGGAAAAGCTTTAGGTCATCCCTGGCATCCTTGCAAGATAAGGAGGGGCCCAAACCTCTGCCCTCGCTGCAACTGTGGGCCCTGAAACGCTACAGTCAAGAATGGTTTATGCTCTTTAAATTAAAAATCTGGATTGTCAGGCTGGTTCTGCACAGGGTGGGAAGTTCCCAGCTGCCAGACCCTTCCTGGGGTCTCCAGGGACCCCGTGTCACTGAGGAGCTGAGTGTGCCATGTGGTGCCCAAGAACTGATGTCACACCAAGGCTGTGCCATCCACCAGGTTGGGCTTCTCTGTTTTCACAGCCCTGCTCTGGTGGAAACACAACTTCTGTTGAGTGTGAGCAGCACCTAGAAAAGAAAACCAACACTTCAGAAAGGTCTTCTTTTTGCTTTTCCCTTTCTGCAAAAAGGAGGAGGAGGAAAATAGCACAAGGCATTGGTTTAGGAGCCCAAGCAGAGCCTCTAATTGCTTGGGGCTCCTCTGTACACAGAGGCCCTCTTAAGGCCTCCCTCCACCAACCATGGTGGGAGCCAAGCCCCTCACTACGGGTGTCTCACTCCAAAACCTGAATTTGGATGGTTAGGCTGGTGCAGAAGGGCTGTGGCACAGAGGAAAGGCAAGGAATTGATGCAAAATGCAAAAACATTCAGTCTGGAAAAGGGTAATTCAAGGGACACGTCCTGTCAGGCTGAGTGGCTTTTGTTCCTGAGGACTGGGGTCAGGATGGAAGGGTTGGCATCGTGTTAGGGATGACCCTGAGGGTGCCAGCCTGGGAAAGGGCAGCAGTGGGTGCAGAAGGGATGAGCTGAGGGGAGGTTGATGTGTTTGCACGTGGCTTCCACATGTGCAGCCTCTTGCTCAGAGCTCATTCAGCTTTAGAAACGTGGAGCTGTCCCAGGCTGGGACACTGTGAGAGGACAAACACCAGAATCCAGCCATGGGGGTCCATCCCACAGCACTGAAAGCCTGAACCTCCCTGGCCTGTGCCAGAGGTGTCCCATTGTCTCCTTGTGGGCTGTTCTTTCTCTGTGCAGAAGGTTATTCTCATAAGCAGTGCCTGCTCTGCTCCATCCATCCCTTGGCTCTCTACTTAATCCCAGGTTTCTCCCCACAAAGAAGACCCAGAGCCACCCTGATACTCATCACATTCCCAAGGGATATCTGTGGGAATGAATGGAAGAGCTCAAGGTTTTCCAGTTTTTTCTGAATCAGCTCTCACACCAACTGCAGCCCACGGGATATCCCTTGGGGGGGACCTTCTGCTCCCTTTCAGAGCAGAGCATTAAATACATTTCAGCTTTCGTGGGGACTCAGATCACTCATCAAAGATGACTTTTGATCAGGCTCCCCTCGGGAGCATCCTCTCAGCAGTGGATTTGAACCAGGGAGGGACAAAAGAAAGACAAGATGAGGAAATTATAATAGACTTTAAGCACTGCCCTTCATTAATATCTTCAATAAACAAACATGTACGTCTGAATATTACTTTCTCTCACACACCCAGTGTTATCACTCAGCTCTATTCCACATGAAAGCACACTTGTCATAAGCCATTTCAACTCCCAGCCCAAGTTAATATATTAGCACTCATTTCATTTGCATTTTAATGGCGAGACTCCACTTTTCAAAGAAATGACTGCACTTTATCAAAGGATTACTTCGTTTTGACTGTAATGCTGCTCTGCTGCGAGGGAATCAGGGAGGGAGGAGGTGGGAAAAAAAGCCCTGCAAAGCAGAGCCACTGGGTTCAAGAGCTGCAGCCCTGCTCTTTACAACTCCATCTCAGTAATGAGGGGGAAAAATAGCAACGCTGAAGTGTCCTGGCTGCTGCTCCTGGGCTGGAGGGAGATGCTGATTATGTAATTCCACTCCCACATTTTGTTACGTGCATGGATTCCTCCAGGGAGCATCATTAAGGGCTATAGGTGGCCTGAAATGAACCTGTGGATAGAAATCCCTGGGGTTTCTCTCTATCCAGGCTTTGAATCTCCACTGGGGAGCTGAAGCTTGTTCTGATGTCGGGCCTGTTTCCCTGGCAGATCAGAGCAGCCTCCAGTGGAGATGGGGCAGGATCCAGGAGGGGCAGCTCAAAGGAGGGGATAACACAGTTCTAGGACTAAAAAGCCAGAGGATATACATAAAAATAAAATTGTCCTTTACTTAGGAGGGAGAAAGACACACAAAGCTGCACGTGCCATGCTAAATCTTTGGGTGGTGAATAAAGTAAGAGAAAAGTAGGAATGGAAAATGCAGTCTGCGTGGTGAGAAGCTCTGCCTGTCCTTCCTGAAACAGTACTGAATTCCCACCTTTCCAGTGGAAATAAGCAGAATATCTGGATGCTTCTGGTGTTGATAGCTGGCTTGTCCTGGGATGGAACATTCCTTGGTCCCAGCAGAGGGGCTGCAGACCCTTTAAGGGACCAGCTTGGCTGCAGGGCTGCAGCTGGGGAGGGGCTGGAGGGGGATAAATGTGGAAACAGCCCCAGCTGGGGGTTCTGGAGGGAGGGGTGTTATGGCAGCACTGGGAGAAAGCTGCTGAAAAGGTCTGTGGGGGCTCCTGCAGGAGGGTGAGGATTGAGGGATGGACGTGGTGGGGTTTGCCTGGGAAGGGGGTGGAAATCCATGACCTTCAGGGGCTTTTCTAGCTCTTTATTCAGCTCTGAAGCCTTCCATGAGTCCTGGGAGAGTTTGGAGACGGTGGTGGTGTCCCCAGGTCCTCCTTTCCTGCTGAGTTGAACACCTGGCTGGTTAAGTGCTGCTCACAGGGAAATGTGGGGTAAAGTTGCCCAGGTTTGGTGTTGCTGTTTAATATCAGTCTGTGTGCAAAGGTTTCTAGAGCTGAAAGAAAAACCTCTAACATCAAATCCTAAATTTCCTCCTTTCCTATGATTGCAATTCCATTTATTAGCTTCTGCTTTCTGAAGAAAGCTGGTTCCTCTTGCCCCAGTGACTCAGTAAGCAATCAAATTGTCCTTAAACATCAGGAAGTTTTATTTTAAAACTTAAGTCAACCTTTAACTTGAATTGGAATAAAAGCAAGGTGTCACCTTCCATTTGTCGATGGGAATACTGTTGTGGCAAATACTGTAAAAACAACAAAAAAAGAAGCCTGTGGATTAAACCCTGCATTAAATGGGGCAGGATAATGCAGTGATCTAGAGCCATTATTTGCAAGCCAGGCTGTGATAATGAAGGATGCTGGGGAGCCCTAATGTGTGAAATGTTGGTGGAGATAATAGAAATCTCTAGTAGCTTTGCTTTTAAATTTTTCTTTTTTAAATTGTTTTGTTTTAATCCTCTGCTACAAATCAGCACATTTTACTAACAATCCAACCGTGAGCTGCCAAGGAAACCCCCCCCCCAGTGCCTGTTTGCACCAGGGCTTCATCCTGGGGAAAATCCAAGTGTCTCCCAAACTGGTTAGTGACTAGAATCACTCTATTTTATCAGGAATTTACGTGCTGGCAAAGTTTATCCAGCCTTGGAAGTGAAAGATTGTGGATGGAAGGAGCAGACTCTTCTGGAGAGACTCCAGGGTGGTGGATGTTCCTGCTGAGGTCAGTGAATTTCTCCTTCCTCATGTCCTGTGGTGGCATCCTGGGAATCAAAGACTTTCCACCAGTGAGCAGTGAGGTACAATAGGAGTGACCTGTGGGGATAAACTGGTGCTGAGGAGCTGAATTTCACATTTTGTACCTTCCAGAGCTTTTTCTGTTGGGATGTTTCCAGTTTGAGCTTATGGGTTGGTCTCTCCTAGAAGCTGAGGCATATTGGGTACATCTTCTCTTTGGGGCTTTGTCTCCATGGGGTGTCCTCATTTTTAGGATGTGCCTTCCCCTGTGGTCTGGATCCCTGCCCCTCCATCCCTCTGTGCTGGGGAGGGGGGAACAGGCCAGCCCTGTCCCAGGGCAGCAGCCTGGCTGGGTTATGGCTCACAAGACTTGGGGCAATTTGGCTGATTAATTGCTCTGAGGACTCTGCACAGAGCACCAGGCACTGTTGGAAGGGCTGTTGGAATCTGGGGATCACTCTAAGATGGAGAGAAGTGAGATGGAGTCCCCAGGATAATGGGGAGAGGGCAGAGGGATCCCAGCTCTTGGTTGTTCTCCTACTGCCAATTTGAAGTAGATGGGGGAAGTCCTGATGGAAATCATGAGGTTCCTGCTAATTCTGCTGGTGAAGGGCCTCTGATTTATCCCTGAGGGGGGGGGGTGTGCCCTGAAGGACTCAAATAACCTCTGGGCTGCAGCTTTTCTAGAAGGATCTTGCTGGCAAAGTCACCCAGTGCTGGTGCAGGTGGAGAATAACTGCAGGGGCGAGGCTGGGCACAGGGAGGGGGCAGAGCCCATCACTGGGGCCTCTGGCTCACAACTGTCCTGCTGCACCTTTACTGGCCTGGTGCTGGCAAACCTCCAGCAAATACCATGGGCTTGACCTGTTACTCATCAATAATTTAGTTGTTACACTCCTTACCACACACCTCAACTATTTCACAGACGCCGGCTCCAAATCCCCTGAACGCGTTTCAGGTAATTCCTCAGGCGTGCAGGGGCAGAGCTGCCTGCATTCCTCCGTGCTCACATCCAGTGCTGCTGAAGCCTGGGATGACTATGGGGCTGGCTGTGTTTATGCCACAAAATCTCTTTTGCATTTGAGTTGTGTAATCCCCAAAAAGCTGAAGCAGGCAGCGAGGCTTAGGGATCGCTCCCTGAGCACGGAGCAGGAGGACCTTTGCACACACACACCCCCATCCCAAAGGGGTGGTGATAGGACACCTCCAAGGGCACACCTTGAGAAAAATCCCTCTGCTGTGATGTTTGGCAGAGATTCAGGGAGCTGCTACTCTTGCTGGGGACTGACAGGTGCTGCCTGGCCCCTGCCCTGCCCTGTTTGATGGATTGGTGGATGAAGGTTCCAGCTCCACAGGGGTTTCCAGCTTGGTCCCAGGGCTCGCTCTCTCTTTGTTCAGCTCGTGTCCCCAGATGGCCTTTGTGCTCTGACCCTCTTCCTTCCCTGAGAAGTGACTTTTAAGTGCTATCCACCTTCTCCAGGGTTTGGGAGAGTGGAGAGCAGCAGGCTCACCCCAGATGATTTGTGCTCATCCTGAGCTAGGATGTTTTGGAAGAAGTGAAAATACAGTGTTATCAACATCACTGAGTCATGGTAGCAGCAGACCACCTTCCTGCTCCTCTCCACTGTCATACTCTGTTGCTTTGTGTAGCTGGGGGGCTGCACCTCTGGGATAGTCCTTCACTTCCCTTGAGAAACAAAGCCTGGGGTCAGGGCATGTCCATCAACGTGAGAGAAGCCCCAGCTGAACCTGCTCATTTACAGATGACACAGAGTTGAGGGGGAGTGTTGATCAGCTGGAAGGCAGGAGGGCTCTGCAGAGGGGCCTGGGCAAGCTGGAGAGATTGGAAGGATCCAAGGCGATGAGGTTCAACCAGGCCAAGTGCTGGGTCCTGCACTTTGGCCACAACAACCCCCTGCAGCCCCACGGGCTG
>NW_016690495.1:349005-381455 GCF_001604755.1 Lepidothrix coronata | reverse complement strand
AGCTGCCCCAGGGCAGGTTTAGGTTGGACATTGGGAAGTTCTTCCCAGAGAGAGGGATCAGCCCTTGGAATGGGCTGCCCAGGGAGGGGGTGCAGTCCCCGTCCCTGGAGGGGTTTGAGCAGAGCCTGGATGTGGCATCAGTGCCACGGTCTGGGTGACAAGGTGGGGTTGGGTCATGGGTTGGACTGGATGATCTCAGAGGTCTTTTCCAACCTGCTTGTTTCTGTGATTCTGTGATCACGCTGAACCTGGTGCCAAAGGATGGTGTTTGGGTCCTGGGATGAGCCTGCTGCTCTCCATGGGTGCTTTTCGTGCTGTGTGGAATCTAAGGGAGAACTCCAGAGACCAGGAGTGACCCAGCAGAGCAGGCCCTGCACTGAAGGACAAAATAAGGTGAATCAGAGCTCCCTGCTGTGCTGGGATGTGCCCTCAGCTGCTCTCAGAGGGTGGTGGTGTCCCCTGTTGTGGATGCGGAGCTGTGTTGTGGGCACACAGCTGGGGAGCGACTCCAGGAAAGCTCTGACAGGTTAAGGAGGTAAATTTGAGTGACCTGGGCAGGGGGAGTCTTAGCTCAGGCTCAAGGTGTGGTGTCTTCTGTCAGCTGGAGAGACAGTCAGGTGCTGTGTGGTAATGCTCAATATCTGCCAGTCCCATTGCCCCCCCTAAATGAGGACATTCAGTGTCTGCATTCATATAAGTAATTGTTTGCACTTTCATTTGCTCTGTGTGTGTATAAATTAAGAGTTGGTGGTTTTGTTTTTGGGGTTTTTTTTGTTAGGTTTTTTTGTTGGTTTTTTTGTGTTTGTTTTTTTTTGTTGCTGTTGTTGGTTTTTGTTTGTGTTTTGTTGTTTTGTTTTGGTTTTTGTTGTTGTTGGTTTCGTTTGGTTGGTTATTTTGTTTTTTGTTTTTCTTGTTTGTTTGGGGTTTCTGTGTTTTGGTTTTTTTTTTTTTTTTTTTTAAAACTAGACCTCAGATTCGTGTGTCAAGAGAACTGTAGAAAGTACAGTTTAGGGGATTTTCAATTCATTATCTACTTTTGTGCCTAATCCATGTGGGATCAGCTCCCCCTTTGTCATCCTGAGAGATTTTTGTGTAACTTACTCTTACAGGATCTCAGTGAGAGGTTCAAACCTCCTGTGAGAACTGGTTTAACTGAACACCCTGGCACATTCCCTTGGGGAAATGGGAGTGGGATCCCAGCTGGGTGGGAAATTATCTGTGCTCTGACTGGGAGATGTACCTGGCTGGGAGCAGCACTTGGATGTTGCTCAGGAGATGCCCCTGCCCTCTGAGGAAAACCTGCAATGGAAAACCAATGACTAATATATTGACAAGTGATGTGCTAATGAAGAAACGATTTTTAGTGAATAATCCTTATTTTCCACCTCTGCAGCTCCCAAAAAAGGGGATGAGTTGGTGCTAAGAGCAGGTCCCCAGGAGAATCTGTAAGTTGTAATGTCCCCCTGCCACAAATATCTTCCTCTAACAGCTACATTTAACATGTGCCAGGCAGCTTGTGGTGTAACTTGTGCTCTGCTTACTGCCAATGATGCATATTTTAAAATAAAGCCATCACACGATGCTAAACTGAATGCTTTTGAGAGATCCAAGAGCACACTCTCAGCAGAGTTGGCTTATCCAGCCAGCCCATAATCTTGTCAAAAGAAAAAAAAAAAAAAGCTTGATTTGACAACCCCACCAAAAGCAGGGTTTCTGGGGACTTGCATTCTTTGTGTGTGAGCCTGTAAATCCCTGCTAGTCTTAAATGTTCTGTTCTTGTGTGGTAACATCAGGGCTAATTGTGCTGTAGTTCTGCAGGTTGCATGGTTTGCTCTTTTAAATGTTGGAGTTATGTTACTGCCATCTAATCCCCTGGGACTGCCTGTGGTCTTGAAAAGCTGGGAATAAAAATCACAGGTCCAGAGTTCCCCAGCCAGTTCTTTGGAGGCTCTTGGGAGTAATTACATAGTGCCAGTAGGTTTGATGTGGTTTCACGGTGTTATCTCTCCCTCCTCTGAAATACAGCAACTAAAGCTCCAACTCAGCCCAGTTGTGCTCCTGTCTGGTCTTGAAGTGTGTGACTCCATGAATGACTGTGCTGGGAGAAAGAAAATTCAAAGGAATAAGTGAATATGCCTGGATGGCCATTAAAATAAAACTATTACAGTACTTTTCCAGCCTCCAAAATTAAGGCTACAGATGATAAAACAGCAGTGGTGCCCTGAGCCTTTCTCAAGGAGAGTTTTATTCCTAACCCAGTCTGGGTTTTGAGCGATTGTACTGTGCAACCCTTCCATTTCCATAGCAAGAGAGCTCACATTTAAAGTGCTGCCTTATGGGGGTTTCTTTGCATCCTTAATGCCTTGCCCTTCAACAGCTCTGTGCTTTGCAGAGCCCTGGAGATAAAAGAACCAATATTGCTTCAAAGGTTATTTCTAGCACAGGAGTAGTTAAGAAACTGTCTGCACACAAATGACAAATTATTGTAATCTGAACAAAGGGTGAGGCAGGAAAGATCCCACCAGTTGGAAACTTGAAAGAAGCCCTAGAAAAAGATTAAAAGATGGATTAAAAGAAGAGCTCTGATGCTCCCAAAAGCAGCACTGGGGCTAATTGGTACAAATGAGGGACTAGTGAGGAGCAGACTTGAAGATGAATTGCCAAGTTCTTGTCCTTCTCCCCTGAGCTGCAGTGGCCCCTCGTGCAGCACTGCCAGGGCTCTGGGAATTCTCTGAGCCACACGTGCTCACAGCACTGCTGGGAATCCTGGGCTCTTTGGGCTGGTTCTGCCTGCCCTGACAGGGAGGAGGAGGCTGGGCTTGCACTGCAGCAGTGGCTGATCCTGCTCCAGCTGTGAAATCAGAGGGAAAATATTCCTGTGTAGAGCATTTCTTCCCCAATCTCATTTTATCAGCCTGGTTGGCAGCCTGGTAGCATTTTGTTGCATGGTGGGAGTAACACCAGTGCAGGAACTGCTCTTGAGTTTGGAGGTGTGGGATGACAGAGCACAGTGCTTCTTTCTGTCCTTAAGGTCTGCAAGTGTCCTTCTGCTCCCGTGTGAGCAAAGAAAAAATTCCCTGAGGCCTGGGAACACTTCTCTGAGCTGCTTCTGGGTGGGTGAACCATGTAGTGGCTCCCAGGATTTATTTTTGGGATTTCTGTGCTGAAGGCAGGTGCCTGATATGGAAGGCTGTATTTGAGGGAAAGGCAGAGAGGAAGTGTCTTGGTGTTTGTCAGACACAGGATCCTTCTGGTGAGTGAGAAGGTGACAAGGGTGTGTCTTCTGCCATTGCCCCCCCCCAGCCTTTGGCAGCCCCAGCAGCAGGAGCTGTGTGATTCCTCACTGGAAGTGCTTCAGCTGACCAAAAGGGAGTTGTCTGCGCTCTTTCTATAGTGGCTTTTGTTTTTTAGACACATAAGAAGAGTGTGTGACATGAGAACATGCTGCTGGAAGGCTCTCCAGGGAGAGGGATTGAAGAAAGCAAGAGCCAGCAGAGGCAGGAGCAGATATCCCTGCTGGCACAGCCAGGACCACCAGAGCTCATGGCAGCACTCAAAGCATTCCTGATAGAGAGGTTTTGGGTGTGGAAATTCAAGCCAAACCCCCAAGGTCTGCTTAGTTTGAGTGTGAAAGCTTGATTTGCATTACAGTTGGCACTAGGCTTGCCTGGCACTTTGTCTGTTGTTAATCAGACCTTTGCAGGGCCTGGCTTGGTTTTAGCTTGGCAGCAGGACCTGTGCCTGGGCAGTTTACCTTGGCTTTGCATTTCATTGCTTGTGGATGGTAAATCAAACGTGTGATAAGTTTAGGGAGGGCCTGGGCTGCATCTCACAGATGCCATTGCTTGTTTGGAGGTGTGTGTGTGACAAGGTCATCTCATAAAGATGGCATAAGTCTCACATTGACTCCCAGCAAGGACTGTGGGAGGCAGAGGTGCAGGGATTGCTGCAGCCCATGGAGCAGAGACACCCCCTGTGCTGTTTGTCCATAACTTCTCTGTCCTTTTCTCAAACTCA
Source organism: Lepidothrix coronata (assembly GCF_001604755.1). Lineage (NCBI taxonomy): Eukaryota > Metazoa > Chordata > Aves > Passeriformes > Pipridae > Lepidothrix > Lepidothrix coronata. The sequence continues at coordinate 377,438 of NW_016690495.1, read as the reverse complement.
GTGTTTTTCAAGCCATAAACTCGCTGTGTGTCTCTGTCCTGGCAGTGCCCAACATGCCCCCTCCTCCTGAAGGGAGTTTTAGGTGCCAGTGCTGTACAGTGAATCAAACACACTGCTGGACTGAGGGGCACCACCCTGTGCTCTGGGCAGCTCCTGACTTAAAGCTGGCTCTGATTTGGGGGTTGCATGGTGGAGACAAGGGCTTTTGCCTCCCTCCACCCAAACTTGCCCTTGGTACCCAGCTTAAAGATCTGCTGCTGTCTGGCAAGATCCTGGTGCTTTGGGACCTCGTTGTGCCCTGGTGTTCTCTCCCCTGATCCCCAAACCTGTTCTTTCATTCCCTTCAGAAAGACCTGAGCCCTCTGGAGTTTTACACCGTTGGGTGCCAGCTCAGGTCCCTCTTAAACCGAGAGAAAACTTCTCTGTGACTTCTGCAGCAACTGGCTCAGCCTTGGAGCTCTTGGGGGCACCTCCTGCCGGGCTGATGTGGTTTCCCACTGGTTTTATGTGCTGCTTTGCCTTCAGGCCAGCTACTGTTTGCCTGGACAGTGGTTTGGGGAGGTATTTTGGTGTTTGAGACAGGGCCACCTGCATCCAGGTGGTCTCAAACCACGTGCACCTTGAAGGCTCAAAACTGAAGATGCTCTTTGCAGAGCTGAGAAACTCCTAATAAATCTGCTGTGTCTTTGTGCCCACAAATCCTTGGTGGAGGGTTTGATGCTGACTCTTGGAGGCTCTGATCACCCCTGTGGGCGCTCGTGCCATCTTCTCCCTCAGCACACGTCTTGGCACAGAGCTTGTACATCAGGGCACCAGAGCTGGGATATGGGTCCTTAATGCATAATAAGCCACAGTGAGAGTTCCTCCCCCTCCTCACAATGTTGCCATTACACTGAAGAAACACTTCATATCCACATAATAAAGATGATTCTTATAAATGGCGAAACAGAGGGGAAGAGTTCTCAATCAAATTTTAATGTGTAGCTACTGCCTGGGCTGACAGAGGGAATATCTCCAGAGCTTCTGGGAGCAAGGGAAAACAGATTTCCATTGCAATAACTGTCTGTTCCAGCTCTGTTTTAACACCCTCGAGAAATGCCTGTGTACACACCTTAAATACTTCCAGGCATATTGAACAAACCTGTTCAAATAACTCCCCTGATTAAACATGTCATTACTCGAGGTTGACTCTGCATTTGTGTGCTCTGCTGGGGTTAAAAGAGGGGTGAATTCCTTGGATTTAAACCTGCCCTGACTAATTTTAGTAGGTTCTATAAATAGCCCTCCCAAATACTTGAGCAATTCATGTTCTACTCTCTAAAGGCAGAAAAGGTTCCTTAGGTAATGGAAATAGTGGTGATTAGTGAGGGTTGGGGATGAAAAGAGGATATGAAAGCAGCATAGAAATCCTTTCATATATCACTCACTGTTCCTGAGGCATTTTCTTCTCCTTGTCTTGACTTTAAATTTCCCTGTAGTATGTGAGTGAATCTGCCTCCTAAATTCACACTCTTCCAAATTATTTTACCTTGCCTCTCTGCGTAAAAATATACTTTTCTCCTGAGTTGTGCTTGGAAGAAATGGGGAAACTGCTATATATATATATCTGTAAAAAGTCAATCTGAGAATATTGATTTGAATCTTCATAGAAACATTTCAGACTAGTTTGGGTCCCTGCTGTGTTTACCTGGGGAGCAATATGCAGGCAAAACTATTCATTTCATCCAAGTTTTTAGCCACCAGAAGTTAGGCACTTGGTGTTAAGGCAGCTGTTTAGGCTTCTGTGGTCAGTGCTGCTGAAGGAACAGCTCTGGGGGTGGATTGTGTTGCAGGGATGAAGGTGTCTGACTCCATGGACATGGGAGAGACTAAATGATGGATGAGATTGGACACCCTGTTTAAAGGCAGGTGTCCAATGCCATTTTAGACACAAGATCATATTCAAGGTGTGTGTAACCAACTGGGAGATGCAATTGCTCTGGGAGAGCCACAGGAGAGCTGCTCACCTCCCCTCTAGCCCCCAGGAGAAGGAAGTTTAAAATTTAACTTGGAAGTCCTGCAGGCACATAAATCCCATGGCTGATGCTTGGACACCTCAAATTGAGTGAGGGGTATCACTGACTGTTGGACTGGCTTTCACAGCCTTAGGAGCTGGAGTGACATGGGGGAAATCCACCCCTTTCCTCTCTTTAAAAGGAGCTCATGGGAGTTTGCAGGGCTTTGGGGAGGCAACACCCATGGGCATGACCTTCTGTGGACGACTGGATTTGCCCCCAGGGGTTTCAGTTTAGCTATTTCCATCAAAGCCTTCTGTCGCTTCTGGTGTCCTGATGGTCCATGGTGATACTGGGGATACTGATCCCCTCAGTCCCTGGGAGCTCTGTACCCACAGGGTATTTCCAGAATCAATGGAATGGTAGTGGTGCTGTTTGGAAGGTTGGACTTGATCTTAAAAGCCTTTTTCAGTCTTAATAATCCTATGAATCCTGTGCTTGCGTTGATATTGGCTGAGAGCAACTTAATCCCACTGGTAAGTTGTTATTCCTTAAAGTTCTGTTGCTGAAGTCCCAGGATGTGCACAGGGACATGCTCCTGAACAGGGACAAGACTATTATCACCCTGAATCACTCCATGGGGAAATATGGTGAGATTTGGAGCTAGAAAAAAAGGCAGAATTGAATCTATAGGCCTTAGTTGCAGAAAAACACTGAGATATTTGGCTGGAAGTCAAATATTCTGGATCAGCTGCAGTGGCTCACCAGAGGTTTCCCTGTTGCCCTGGTCGTGTTGCTTTGAGGATTGAGCTCATGGTCTTTGAAACAACCAGCAGTGAAGGAAAAGGTAGAATAGAAACCCTCAGCAACACCTGTAGCAAACAACAAGTACACTCTCAAAGTTACATTGCAGCTTAATTAAAGGGGGAGAGGCCCGTCAGACTTAATTTATTTTTAAAAGCCCCATCAAATTTAATTTGTGAAAGCAGCTCTTCCATCTGCTTCCAGGCATTATCTCTGGAGTTCGGGAGAAAAACATATGTCTTGTGGTTAATAAGAGTTTCTTTTAATGGCTCAGATGACTGGGTGATTAATAACTGCTCCACTCTGATTGTTCTCATTAGAGGGAGAACACGCAGCCCCTGCTGCCCAGCCCCAACCTATTGTCGTGGAAAGGGATCATGAAATGGGAGATAAAAAAATTCCTCTGGTTGAGATGAAAGCAGATGGATCAAGGGGCTGGTTGCAGGGAGAGAGAGGCTTCCTGTGGTTCTTATTATTCCTCTTTTGGGATTATATATCAGATGATCAAATGTGCACAGAGCAGGGCACTTCACTCCGTGTTTAGCCGTGGAACTTTGGCTGATGTCTGGCATGTGTGTTGGCATTCAGGAGGTCCTGAGTAAATCCATCCTCTCCACAGGCTCCCTCTGTAACTTTGAGCAAGAAAACCCCTCCAGAAACAGCACCCATGGGGAAATATCCCCCGTGCAGACCCGAATGACCTCACCAGATTTTCCTCTTCCGCTGCTCGCTCCCGGATTTAACTCCATGTCACTCCTCCGAGCCAAAGCTCAGCACCTCCTTGGAGCTGCACCACATTTCCACGAGAGCAAAGGAGATGAGAGCGTGACCCTCCTGTTCAACGACCAACTGGTGCTTTCATTTCATGCAACAACCAAATGCAGAGCGATTCATCATATTTGCTCTCTGCTGGCCGGGTATTGCAAACGTTGGGAGCTTTGCTGTTTGGCAGATATTCAACCCAGTTACTCCAGAGGAAATTCCACATATTAAAAGAGTCCAACCATTAAGTTTATCATCATCTCCAACTTCTCATTTTCTCCCTTCACAATGAAAGCTTGAAAGAGAGAAAATTTATTCGCTTATGTTTGTTTTTTTTTTTTAAAGGCACGAGTTCCAAACATGCTCCCAGGCAGGAAATAAAGAGACATTATTACTTCAGAGCCCCCCCGGGGGGGTGGCAGCCGGTCAGGCATGTGGGCCCTGGGGTCAGAAAGCAACACAAACCGGAACAGGTAACTGGTGTCATTCTGGCTTTGATTTGCTTTTCCAGCGTTAACCTCACGTTAACCTTCGGAGCAAGAGGTCAGGGAAAGGTTGCAGCCTCGGATGCTGGAAGAAGGAGCTTTGCCTGCCTGAAATGAAAAGCCTGTGGAGCTGGCCACAGATAATAATAATAATAATAAAGCAAAGAAATTACTCCTGAATAATGTTTCCGTTTCAGCTGAGAGTTCTCATTCAATTTACGTGCAGGAGGAAAAAGCAAGAGGTGCTTCAGAGCGGGGAATAAAATCAATGTTCGCCCCAGAGCGGAGAGGAAAATAATATTTTTGTGTATTTTTCTTTAGAGCTTTCACTATGGCTTTCCTGTCTCCAGGACCACGTGCTTATGGGATGCCCAGGCACTGGAGTCAGCATGGAATAGATGATCCTCTGTCCAGGCAGAGGGGCTGTTCATCAAACACCCTCTTTGCTGTGAGGTAGAGATGACCACAGGCAGGATTTGGGACTGAGCACTCTGTGCTGGGGTCTGGAAGCACCAGACACCCTTCCTTAGGATCCAGGGTAGCAAACCAGGGCTTTGCTTCTTTCTGGGATGAACTGGCCTTTAACAGCTCCCTTTCAGCCCCTGCTGCTTGGAATTATCACCTTCCTTTCGTCCCCCAGCTGGGGGAGAATGTGGGCACCAGGAATGAAGTGTCAAAGCTCTGATGTGGGCACGAAGCCTTTGGAGAGCTCCATAAAAATAGCCCTGATTGCACAATTGCACCCACAAAAAGGCAAAGAGAGGGAAAATCTTCGAGTGCACACAGAATATTTCAGTGTCTGCTTCGTTCTTTCCATGAGGGACAGACAGATGGGGCCAATTTGATCCGACTGGGGAGTTCCCTGCCAAGCTGCATCCACTCCTCTGCTCGGGGATATCAGGGGCCAAATGGCAACTGGCATTTTCTGCTGTATCCCACCAGGATGAAAGTGTCTCTGTGGTGAGGGAGGTGCAACAAAACGGGCAAAGTGGTGGAGATGGGAGAGGCACTGGGGAAGGTGGCTCACCCTGGGGGTGGGAAGAGGGATGGATGCAGCCTGTGTGACCCTCTGCCATCCAGATGTGGGACATGGTACCTCAGGAGCAGCTGTTTTGCACCACTGAAAGTCTTCTGCAAGGATTAAGCTAATATTGAGTTATAAGATGTATTATTTATTATTAAACTGCAGCTTCTCTGGGACCCTTAAATATGAGCAACTAAAATATTTGTCTTCAGGAAAACACTTTCACGGGGAGGGGAAAAAAAGAGAGCATTTTGGTGGTTATTTTTTTTGTAGAACAGGTTTTTTATGCTAAAAAAAATCCTCTAGAAAGCCCAAAGTCCTGCTGGACAAAGGTCTCTGGAGCATGGAGATGGTGTGGAGAACACTTTGGGCTGTCTTTCCATTTGGGCTGTTTGTTTTAATAATATCTGTTGCCCAAACTCTTACTGATCTTGGGGTTGGTATCTGTTATTTAATGCTCCTGCCTTACCACTGAGTTCTTGTCAATAAAGATGGGATTCATGTGCTGAAATTGATGTATTTATATGAGTCACCAGCATATTTATATTTATATCTGATTTATATCACCAGGAGTCCTGTGTTTAGTAGTCACCTCTGTGTTGCACCTCCTCCACCTGAATGTGGAGGATTCCCCCACTCAGCAACAATTTCACAGCTCTGTATCTTGATTATCTCCCTTTTAAAGGTGGTTACAATCATGTCCATCCTCTCAGTTCCCTTGGAGATCCAGTGTCACCCAATGAATGAGCACAGAAAGTAGGCCTATTTGGGAAATGCCATTTATTTTAAGTGAAATACTTGAAAGGAGATGATGAGTTTAATTATCTATCTCATGGAAGACAGGTTTTGTTAAAGTTTTGTTTAGACTCCTTTCTATTTGATTTTGGTTTGTGTTTAATTTTATATTCTATTTAAAAAAAATATGAGAAGTTAAGAAAGGAAAAAATATAGGGGAAAGAGTTCTATGAGGTTTTTTCCCATACTTTGAAAGAGAGAAAACTATGAAGAGGAAGAAAAAGAGGGGAGAAAGGAATGAAAAGCCTGACTCTTTCCAGATTTGGAGAACGAACCCAACGCGACGCCTTTCAAAAAGAACATTTATCATTTTGTTTCATTTTGCAAGTTTTCATTAGAAAAAGAATTCAACCAAATCAACTGTGTTTGTGGAAACCCCTGAGTTCCCTTGGAAACCCGTTTTATTTTTCATGGTCGGAACTTTATGAAGAAAATTGTAACCACGTCGTAGCCCTTCAAGTGCCTGAGATTTATGAAGCACGTTAATCAATCACCTCGTCCTGCAGGTGCAGGGTTTTATAAATAGCAATTAGGAGGAGATGGAGTGATGCCAATCTCACCCCCCCCCCTTTCCTCCCCCACATCCTGAACTCAGCATCTTCAGAGAGCCCTCGGTGCTTACGGAGGCTCCGTGAATCACATCTGGATTTCTGATCTACATCCCAGTATCATCTCATGGTTCTCTAAGTGCTCTGCCTGTGTCCCCTGGAGATTTTTGCCTGCTGTGGCCCTGGGAGTGCTCACTGTTTGACCACGGCCACAGAGCTTCCCCGGCACTGCTGTCGTTTCCAGCAGGTCCATAAATCCCTCTTCTCACTTTCCCAAAATGTTACGGCATTTTTGTAATGGCAAATCTTCAACCTGGTTTCAAATAAATGACACTTCTGACCGTGAGCAGATTCACTCTCCTCCACGATGCTGCTCTTTAGGGTGGCCCTTTTCAAGGCTGAAGTTGTGGAGGGAAGCTCTGGTCAGAGCATTTGCTTCCCCCCTCGCCCCCTGAGCAGCAGCTGTGTTTCCCACCCTCGCTTGATTTGCAGCTCATTCACACACTGCAACTTGCTGCAAGCCACCCTGGAGCAAAAGAACATCTTCAACCCTGCCTGTGCTTCACACAGCATGGACAAGTCTCTCCTGGAGCATGGGTATCAGCCTGTCCAGGGATTTTTTCCTACCAAGAGTGAGAAATACCCCGTGAAACCTGGTGTTCTACACATGCCAAACATACCTTGGTCATCCCCGTTGCAATCTGGAGGTCACTTGAGCATCCACGTGTTCAGGGCTGCTTGTGCCATCCTCCAAAGTGGGACTTTAGCATCAGCTTCACTGTGGGAAGAGGAAGGAGCAGAAGGTCATGGACTGATGACTCTTGTTAATGTAGCAATTTCTCTGGGGTTTTAATAAGGAGGAGTATTTGTGTCCCCCTGGGCACCCCCAGCTCTCTTTGCTCTGCAGAATTCCCTGAATAAGGTAAAACCCAGCCTGTTTCCAAGTGCTGTTATCCCCTGAAAGATCAGGATGCTGGAAAATAATTAGCTGTCAAGACAAGTTGCTCATGGCTCCTGTCCCCACCTGAGGTCCGGCGGGCTCGGATCCGACGCAATCACTGGGGGAAGGGGGAAGCTGTCCCCAGATTAGGTATGACACGAGAATTTATTGCTTAGTCCAGTTTACAGGAGGTCAGAAAGAGAATAAGAACCTTCTTTGCTTTGAGGAACAGACACAGAGTTTGGGTGTTAAGTCTTAATAAATTCCCCCGGTGACTTGTGTGATGGACAGATTTATCTCCATTGCTTCCAGAGGAATCTTAACCAGCACCAACTTGGAACTTTCCTTTAATAAACATCAATAACTTAACCTCTTCTCCATATCATCTGGCAGTAGTAGGAACCCAGGCTGCAGTTTTACTGGAGAAATGGTGTTCTCAAGGTGAAACATTATGGCCAGACTGGATAAATATCTTGCATTTCCTTGTATTGTCTGGGAACACGCATGGAACAGTTCCCAGCCCGCTCCTCAAAGCTTTTACAACGTTGAGAGGCCTCCATAAATTTCAAGCAGACAGGAAAATATTAGAGGAATGCCTTAAAAAGGAGAAGGAAAGAAGAAGGAGAAGGGAGACAAAAGCAAATTCATAAGAAAGCATCAAAGGGTATATGAGGAATAAATGGAATGTGATTCCATGGGAAGGTGGGAGACTCAATTTCTCCCTGTTACACAGGAGGCTTCTTGATTACCTAAAGATGTCTTATGCCTTAATTTCTGCTTTCTAAAGCAAAATTTATAGCACTTAGCAGGGAAAATGCTACTAGTGGGCTCTCTGAGCAAGGGAGATGGAGGTGCAGGTTGGAATCTGCCCCTGGATCACCTGGAATAGCACTCATTGGGGCAGCTGGTCCAGCTGAAGAGGATTCAGTGGCCTCAGTGTCTCATCTCTCAGTTTGCTGTGGCAGGGAGATGGTGTTTTCTGCCCTGAACTGAGCTGGTGAAACTTTATTTTACCCAGGATGGAGAAATCTGGTCCATGGGGGCTTCCAGGAGAGCTGGAGAGGGACTTCTCCCAAGGGCCTGGAGTGACTGGACAAGGGAGGATGGCCTTAAGGTGAAGAAGGGGAGATTTAGATTAGATATTAGGAAGAAATTGTTCCCTGTGAGGGTGGGGAGGCCCTGGCACAGGTTGCCCAGAGAAGCTGTGGCTGCCCCATCCCTGGAAGTGTCCAAGGCCAGGTTGGACAGGGCTTGGAGCAACCTGGGCTAGTGGAAGGTGTCCCTGCCCATGGCAGGGGGTGGCATGAGATGATCTTTAGTGTCCCTTCCAACCCAAACCGGTCTGTGATTCTGTGCTTATTGAGCAGTGAGTGGCACAGGAAGGAAATCTGTTGGGCAGGAGGATGTTGGGAATATATTCCTGGCTGCCCCATTCCCTGGGAAGGGGACTGAGACTTGTCATGCACTTGGTGTTGGTTTGTTACTGTATAAAGCAGGTAGGTTTGGCCAAAATGCCCTTCCCAGAGGGGGTGAGGGGGGAACAGAAGGAGAGCAGGGATGGGGGGTGGGCACATCACACCTGCCAAGGGGGACTGAACGAGGCACAGCCCCTGGAACGTGGGGCATTGCTAAATTAGCAAGTGTTTAATGAAGGTGCTCCTCAGTGCATGGCCTGAGTGCCTGTGAAGGGGTCAGGGGACCCTGGGGGGAGTTCCAGTGGACAAGGGGGTGTGTGGGGAGGGGAGATGGTGCCTTTTGAGCCGTGGTATCATTCCTGATGCTCTTGGGATGCTGTTTCCACCCTCTGCACCCATCCCAGCAACCCCAAAGGAGTGGAGGGAGGGCGTGGGTGCTGTGGGGGTGCCCTGTGGGATTGGGGGCTGCCAAGGACAGGGTGAGTGGGCACCGTGTGGGCACCCAGCTCAGGGGTAACTTAGCTCTGAGTGTTGGTGTGTGGGCTCTCTCCTGGTGGCTTCTGCTCCAGCATGTGGGATTCCTTAATAACAGCAAATATCCCCCAGTGGTTTCCCCCCATCTTATCCCTCCTAATTAAATAAATACCAACACATTTGCAAGAAACTCTGTAGTCATATTGCATTTAGCCACAAGAAGACAGATATTATTTTTTTCTTTTTTTTGCCTTTCAAGGCTCCCAGAATATCCTGCAAGTATTAATTAATCCCACTTCCTGACGGCTCTGCAGGGATGCGCGATAGGATCGGGATGGACGGGGAAACGGAGCCCTGCAGATCTGAGGGGGCTGGCTCAGCACACTGTGTGGCAGGGCTGCAAATGGAAAGCAGAGCTCTCCCCTCGCTCTTTCCCTGCTCCAACCACGGCCTGGCTGCCTCCTCTTCACCCAGGAGCTGCTGGAAAAGTTCTTGCTCGGGGAAGCGATCCCGGTTGGAAGCTTTCAAAGGCTTATTGCAAACACAGATTGATGGGGTGGGGAACGTTCTTTAAACATTACAGCAAACACCTTGGCTGTGTCCCTTTCAAGTGAAAGCTTGAAGGAAGGGAATTTGACTGATGTGTGCTTTTATCAAAGCTATTCCCTACTCTGTAAAGCACAGGAACCCACGGAAGTTAAGAAGTTAATGGGGGAAAGGGGCATTAAACAGAAAGATCAAATGCATCAGGTAATAGCCAAAGGGATAAAAACGATACAGCACCTGAGAGTGGTGGCAATAAATGTAAAACGCTGCTCTCTCATTTCAGATATGTGATTAACTGCTTCTAAACATACTGGGGACTGTACAATAAAGGGGAAGCTGTGGATGAGCTTTAATGTGGCCAAAATGCTTCAGGAACTCTGACCAAAGGAACCTGTAAAAGCCTTCTGAGCTCCCAGCTGCCAAGGATGTGCTCTGCCTCTGTGAGGGCAAATATAAAGGGTCAGGGATTTATAAATACGTTTTTACTGGGGGAAAAACAATCAAATAAACCGAAAAAGCACGAGAGGAAAAGTTATTGGATTGATGAGGATGGAATATGGGGAGAAGTGCAACAGTAAAATTCTGTTTGATGTTCCAGAAGGGAGATGGGTTTTGTTTCCCTTCTGTCCATTACTGAAAATGCCTTTTGAGGAGTTGGGATTTTTCCAATCTTGTGTCTCCAAAGAAGTGGTCAGAGTGGCAGGCACTGAGCTCTTCTCTGTGGTGACCAGGCACAGCAGCCAGGGAATGGCTGGAGCTGTGTCAGGGCAGGCTCAGGTTGGATCTCAGCAAAAGGTTCTTCCCCCAGAGGCTGGTTGGGCACTGCCCAGGCTCCCCAGGGCAGTGGGCACAGCCCCAAGGCTGCCAGAGCTCCAGGAGGGTTTGGACAATGCTGTGAGGGACAGGGTGGGATTGTTGGGGTGTCTGTGCAGGGCCAGGAGTTGGACTGGATGGTCCTTGTGGGTCCCTCCAGCTCAGGATATCCTATGATTCCACGGTTCTGTGACTTTGCCAACACTTTTTCAGATGTTCCTTTCCATGGCAGTGCTCTCCTGCTCTTTTCCATAACACTGGGTTTCTCCAGCTGCAAAACATGTTTGGGGAATATTTTCAAATCAGCACTTCAGCCCATTGCAGGGAAGGACTTTGAAGTTCGAGCTTCTCCAAGCAGCAATGCTCTGCCCCACTGGAACACTCCACATCCCAGGACACCAGAGAGAATTCCTTCAGAACAATTCCTTCAGCCTTCTGACGTAGCTGGAAAACCCTCTTTCATGCAAAAGAACAAGAGCTCAGAGGGCTTGGCTTCTGCCTCCCTGGAACAAGGCAAGATGTGGGCACCAAACTCAGCACCTAAAACCCTAAAATATACCAAAAGAGGCAGCTCCTTGCAAGGCTGCCCGTGTTACCATGTTGATATTTCCCAAAAAATGTCTTTTGGTTGCTCTGGGCTTCAGCCTTAAGTTGATTTGCAAGACAAATTTCCTGTGGTGCAAGACAGATTTCCTGTGGTGCAAGACAGCTTCAAAATGCTTTTTAAAGGTAATTTTGTGGTGCCACAACAGTACAAAAAAGCTGTGGGTCCACCAGGAATTTGGAGAGATCTGTTAGCAAAGCTTGGGGCCTATTTCTGCTTGCCCACCCTGTCCCTGCAGGGCTGGGGGCTGTGCCCTGGTTCTGGGCAAACCCAGATTTGGAAATATTTGAGATATTGGGATTGACAGTGAAGTAAGGGGTTGAAATTCTGGGAAAATTCCCTCCATCCCCAGCTGGTCCTGCTGATACCTGGGCTGGTTTTGCAGAGAAGAATATGCATCCATGAATGATTTCATGATTCCATGGAATGATTTATCCCAAGGAGTTTGAACCACCAGGGGAAAATCATGTTTATACTTTGGTTTTCTGTCAGCAGGATGGAATGCTGGGACTGGGGGAGGTAGAAGAATCTGCATGGCTGGAGCTTTTTAGAAGGTCAAATCAACCATTTTTGAGTGGTTTGGGTTGATTTGGTCCTGTTTTGGGACCCTTCCTTTTGGTTCTGCTTTCTGTGATGTCCCAGTAAAAAATAAAACAAAGAAATGTCTGTAATCAAGGCTCTGACAAGGTGTGTTAGGAAGAGGTTTGCATCCAGCCTGGCTTGAAATTCTTCTGGAAACATGGTGGCTGCTCCAGTTTTTCCCAGCAGGGTAATGTCACCGATTCCACTGTGGATGTGCAGCTCCAGGGGAGGCCTGAATAGAAATAGAAATCATAGGTGATATATAGAAATTATATATGAGATATTTACATACGTGATAAATGAAATTGTGTGTGATAGCTGTAATAACTGGAGGGTGAGAAGCTGGAACACAGTGAGATGGAGATGGATCGGAGAGAGATGTAAAAAACCCATGGAAAAACTGGAAATTCAGGTTCACTCCAGGATTCCCAGCTTACAACTCCTGTGTTCCCTCCCATGGCTCACTTGATATCGCCAGAACCATGAATTAGGCTGAGAAATGTGAGGATTTTTTTCACCTGATTTCTGTTTCTCTCTCTTTTCTGGCTTTAAGTCGGGTTCTGAATACAATCCCCATTTCTATATTTAATATCTAAACCTCTTCCTGGCACACCTCAGCAAGCTTCCATATCCAACGTCTTCCTCAGGTTCCCCGTTTGTCTGCACCATTCCCTCTGCATTCCCAGGCACGTGGCAGCCAGGTCAGTCCCCTGATGTCCAGGGCCAGGGGCTGGTGCTGAACAGTCCCATCCTTTCCCTGGGAGGTGCAGGGGTGGTGCAGTTGGGAATGGGAATGTCCACAGCCTGTTTGGGAGGAGCAGGGATGGAGGAGCAGCGCTGGGACAGCGAATAAGGAGCCCTGAAGAGAACATGGATCTGCTCCTCATGGATTTCCTAGGATAGGAGAGACTTTTGGGACAACCATGTCTTTCCAGAGAGCCAAGGATGTGGTGCAGCTGCTGCTGCTGGGGAATGCAGGGGAATCCTGGGGCCCTGCTCTGGCTTAGACCTGGTCTAAGGGCTCTGCCAGCCTGGCCTTGCCCTCACCCTCTGAGTGCTCTGGCCCAGCTCAACTCCCTTTCAACTTCTGGAAGCCCAAGAGTGTCCAGTTGAGCTTGGAGAGTTCCTGGCCTTGAGCTGAGTTGGTTTTCAAGGAGTCGGGATCAGTGGGATTTTTCCCATCTTGTGTCTCCGAAGAAGTGGAGTAGGCACTGATCTCTTCTCTCTGGTGACCAGTGACAGGACCTGAGGGAATGGCCTGAAGCTGTGCCAGGGGAGGTTTAGGTTGGATATCAGGAGAAGGTTCTGGCCCCTCTCAACTCCCCTTCGATTTCTGGGAGCCCAAGAGTGCCCAGTTGAGCTTCCTGGGCTTGAGTTGTGTGTTCAGCTCCTCTCTGACACAGTCTGTGTTTCTAAATTGGGGGGCAGAGGGTGCTCCCCAGCTCTGGGGTCTGTGCTGGCTCCTGTCTGTGTGTCCAAGGCTGGAGAACTTGCTCTGGAGCCAAGGGAACCCACTGGGACTGTCCTGATGGAGGGGCCAGGAGCAGAGTGAGCAGTGCCTGGACACAGCTTGTGGGATGTTTGGGGATAGGAAATGGGCAGTTCTCAGATAAAATAGATAAAGAGGTATCTAAGGGAAGGATTGGACCCAAGATGAAGAGCAGGGGAGTGAGAGAGGGTCGGGGAGAACAAAACCTCAAGATCCCCAGGGCTGGCAGCCTGTAAATCTCCCAAAGCTCTGTCAAGGAAAGAGCTGAAAGGCCCTAAGTCTGTGGTGATCCACCTCACAGTTGGCAGCTGGTACAATTAATCTCCTGCCCTTTGTGGATCTTTAGATGAAGCCTCTGAGTAAATGAGGAAAGGTGAGGAAAGGTCTTTGTGGCCCTTTCTTTTTTTCTTTCATCCCTTTGTGCTCCTCATCCTGGAGCAAATGAGAAAGAGTCCCAGCTGCAGAGGCTCTGTCCTGGATCCAGGTTTGCTTCTTCCCCAGTATGAAGTAGTGCAGTGGAACTCATAACACCTCGTTAGCCTGAGCTTGTCCTTTCAGCTTAATTCCCTCAAAGCTGGCTGTGGCACAGCCTCACTCAGCAGAATCTTGTCTCAAATACCTCAAATGCTGAAGAATAACATTAGTCAATAATATTGAAAATATTATTAAAATAATATAAACAGGTGTGGGCTCCTTTCACTTATCCAGGATAAGAGAGAAATAGCTCCTTTTTTTCCTGATTCCCTGTGTTTTGAAGACTTTATGTTCTAGTTCCAACTTTGAAAAGTACGTGAGAGGAGGAGGAATACTGCTGTAGCTGGGAATATCTAGGGAGTTCTAGAGGAAAGGCTTTTGTCTGCCATGAGACTGGAAGATGTAACTGGGAAAACCAGTCACAAGCTGGTTTCAGGTGGGAGGTCATGGAGCTGCCAGAATCTGCCATCCTGGGACTGTTTGATTTCCACTGTGGTCAGAACTAGGAGGCCCAGGCATGGCCCTGGGCTCAGCTCTGGGTGCTGTGCAAGCAGATCAGCAACACCTTTGTGCCCCCGGGGTACCCCCAGTGTGGGCAGGGGACAAGGGTGGGGGCAGAGGGGCTGCAGGAGCAGTGACAGACGTCTCTGGGGACAGCAGGGCAGTGCAGGACACTGCACCCAGAGACACCTCTTCAGTCCAAGCCTCCAGGGTGCAGGGATTCCTCCCCTCACCCTATCCCAGCTGCCTCCCGTGTTTGGAGCTGGGTGCTCCCTGGGAGCTCTGGGATGCTCTGAGCTGGGAGGCACTGCCTTTGCTGAGGGTTTCCAGTCCCTTCATGCAGTCCTGGGCTTGTCAAACAGGCTTTTGCTGCCTGCTCTCCTGGGGATTCAGGCCTTCTAAGTCCACCTCTGTCACCATCTCAGCACGTCCCAGGCCAAGTCTGGTGACATCTCTTGCAAACCATCCCTCCTGCTTCACCACCGTCCCTTCTCGTGCTGGTGCTGCAGAGAACCACAAAGACAATGATCTGTGGGGACAGAGGGGACTGGCTGGTCCATCCCCCACTCCAGGATGGGTCTGGGCTGATGATCACCCTTCTTTTTTCTTGAACCCCTCTTTTGAAAGACTTTTTACAGTGTTCACATGTGTTTGCCCAGTCCAGGATCACAACAGGTAGTCTCCCTTCTTTGCCAAAAGCAGTGCTGGCACCAGCCTGGTGTTTTGTCCCTCTCTGATGGCTCTCAAGTCCTCCACAAAAGGACACATCAGCTGCCAGAACCCATTGTAGCCATGGTACCTTCATATCCCCACAAAGTCTGTCTCAGTTGTCAGAAGGATTTAGCCTGACTTGGGTCTGCTTTTCCAGAAGGGAAAACAGAGGCAGGAGGTGGTTCATTGGGTCATTTTCCAAAGTACCAAAACCCCACTGTAGGCACTGAAATGGTGTTTTGGACAGAGTTGTGGTTCTTCAACATCTGACCCCCGCCCGGAGGAAGGAAAAGTGCCACCTCACCCGATTGAAAACCATCTGAGCTGGTCAAGTGTCCCCTTCAGCCACCCCTTCTGCCTGCTCCTGCCTCAGTGGGGAATCAGCCGTGGTGCTGGGCAGGCTGCAGGAACCCCAGTGGCTCAGCAGTCCCCCCAAAGGCTGCCAGATCTGCCTGCTTTGCTTCCCTCCTTTCCACTCAAGAGCCATCATCTGTTCTTCCCTCCCTTTCTGCTGCTCCTTAAACCACCCAGTGCTGCCTGTGAATAAAACTAGGTAGCCTAAGCGAGGCAGAAAACGTGGCAATCAATTAAAAGCCCAACAAAGTGCCTTTGTGCCGGGCTTTGCAGTGGGAATGAATGGCTGTCTTGTCACAAGGGTTTCTACTGTATTAAGAAAGCATTCCACCTTCTCCTGTTGTGCTCCTGCTTGCACAAGTCTCATTACTGTGCCAGCAATAATAGTGTCTAATTAAGCAGAATAAAGAGAGATGAAGCATAATGGTTACAGGATAGAGAAGTTATTCGTCAGAGGGAGGCAATAAATTACTGAATCCTGAGTCCTGCTATGCTGGAAAAGATTTAGTCAAAAAGAGCCAACAGTTGTTTTTCTTTCTGATAAATCGACCAGCTCAGGTTGGTGTTTGTTTCAGCTCACGTTGGTGTTTGTTTCAGCTCAGGTTGGTATTTATTTGTGTTTTGCCTCAACAGATTTATATATTTTTCACTCCTGTAAATGAATTGAGCAAAGCCATGGACGTTAGGGCGGAGGCAGAGTAATGATGAGGTCAGCTGGTCACTCCAAGGGGCAGAAGTGAAAGTCCCTTCAGAGATGGTCTGGGGGAGCTCCTGTGCCTGGCACCGTGCCCTGGGAGGTTTGGTTTCAGTCTTTAGCTCCACATTATTGCTGGGTTATTCCCCCTTCCCAGGAAAGGAGCTCCACAAACCCTGCCCTGTGCAGGGGGGGGAGAGATGCAAGAATGTCATTAAGGTCACGCCACGAGTCCCTGGCTGCGGATAATGAACAATTCCTGACAAAATGAGGTGGTTGGAGCCATTCTGAGATAAAAACCTGCCTGTCATTCTGTTGCACGAACCTATATTCCAATTTTATCTGCGGAGCGCGGGTCTCTTTTATCCGGTTTCCTGTTTGAAGGGATTTGAGCAGAATAGATAATCCTAACTTTGAACATAAATCACTGAGCTGCACGGCTGATAGATGCTTTGCACTTTTTTTTCTTTTTTTTCTTTTTTTTTATGATAATGGCTGATTGGAGGCTGGGAGGGAAAATGCCAGGGGCTTATCTCTGTGGAGCAGCGTTCGGAGGGTGCGCGGGGAGGGGAGGCAGCAACACGGGGTGGGGCTGGTTTGTATTTGTTTATCTGGGTGTTTATTTTGAGCATCTGAACTCCAGCAGAGACACTCTGGGATGCTGCTGGGAGCTCTGGGAGTTGGGATCTGCACAGTGGCACGAGGTGAGGGTGGGCATCCCCCACGGACCTCTGAGGCATCAGAGTCCATCGGGTGCCCACCACGTGCAGGGCTGAGCTCCAGATGCTTCATCATTCCCCCTAAAGGGACTTGGGAATTCCAAAGAGCCATCAAATAGACTCCATGGATTGTTACTCTTTTACTAAGAATAGTTTAAAAAGAAAAAATACAGCTCTTTTTTTTTTTTTCACCCACAAAATAGATGACAGCTCTGAAAGTGCACTTTTCCTTCTGAAGATGCAAATCCCCAGAAAGGTCAAGTTTCATTTTGGTTTTGAATGTTTCTTATTTTTAAAAGATTTATTTTACTCCAATTAGCTTAAATTTCAAAGTAATTTTAAACCAGAAAACTGGATTCTTTCTTTGCTTATAACTTCTCTCTCTTTTTTTTTTTTTTTAATTTAAAAAAAAAAAAAAAAGAGAGAAAAAAAAACCCCTTAACATCAAAACAGATGCTTTCCCAGGAAAACGTTGTTTTTTGATGAAACGGATTAATTGGAGTTTTCTAATCAAATCTTCAAAAAACTTTCAGGCAGCTTTACTGAGGCATTGAAGTACCCTTTTAAAGGGTGAGCTTTCTTCATGTCACCCTCTGAAAGTTGTCTTTCTCCGGTGACTCTAAATGGCCCCTTGGCAACTGCTTTGGATTAGATTCCTGGGGGGTTTTTTTTGCCTGTGAATAGATGAATATTTGGCTTCACAGGATGATTGCAATTTTGAAGCAAATCCCCAGTTTGCCTCCAGGTGTGCTCCAGATGCTCTCTGTCCCCTCGTGGAGGTTTAATGGCGCAAATCAAAGCCTGATTTTTCCGACAGCTCCGAACCACCAGCACGGGCAGGATGTTTGTTCTGGGGGCTCAGACTAAACCTCGGGCAGGATCAATCCCTCCCCGGTGCACAGGGAGCAGGAGGGCCAGTGCCAGTGCCAGGTGTGCAGGTCTGACCATGGCACCAAGTTGCTTGTCAGCATAAATGCAGCTTTTGATCATGGAATCATTCACGTTGGAAAAGATGTCCAAGACCATCGAGTCCAGGCTTTGATTAAGTTCCACCTTGTCCCCCAGCCCAGAGCACTGAGTGCCACGTCCAGTCATTCCTTGGACACTTCCTGGGACTCCACCACCTCCCTGGGCAGCCCCTTCCAATGCCTGACCATCCTTTCCATGGAGAAATCCCTCCTGATCTCCAACCTGACCCTCCCCTGGCACAGCTGGAAGCCACGTCCTCTTGTCCTGTCAATGATGGCAAAAGCTGTGTCAGCTGAGAATCATCTGGGGTGGTTCAGCCCTGGCTGCACACAAGTGACAGGCACTAAATTGCTGAGGTGGTTTGAAGACCTTCTTCACATTATTTATCCTTGTCATGGCTTTTGGTCTGACACCATCAGCTGTTGGGAGGCCTGTGCTGACCCTTGTGGTCTCTGCCCGAAGGAGTTGGCTGCTGTAAGGGGTCTGTGGGAGGTGGGAGATGATGTGGCATGGACAGAAGGACTCTGAGTGCCAGGGACAAGCTTGTGAGGGTCCTCACGAGACAAGTGACTGTCCAGTGTGTCCTAGTTAGGACAGCTGAGTTCATCATGGTATGGGTGTAACCCAAAACTGTGTATTCTATAGCCTTCCATGCCATTACCCAGAAACTGTTGTCAATAGACTATTAGCACCTCTGCCCATAAGAGCCTGACTCCTCAGGCTATAAACTAGGTGTTAAGAGGCCTGTGAGATAGGAGGATGCTCTTACCTTTTATGGAACTCCCTGAGGGAAAGAACTGACCATTCCTGCCTGAACTGGAGAATATATAAACCTGGAGTTTTCAGAACTTTTCAACCACTCGTGGGATCCAGAGGAAGACTGCAGCTCGTCGCTCTCAACCTCAGCTGGACTGCAATCACCGCTTCTGACCAGACTGCAACAGCTCTCCCACCAGCAGGTTTTTCCCCTCTCCCTTTACTTTGGACTCAAGCGGGGCCCAAGGAACACCACTTTGTTCATGCCCCAGGGTACCGGGTTGTACATGTGGGTTTTGTGGGTTAAGACCAATTGTTTGTTTGTATGATTGTACTTACTGTATTACTTTAATAAATTGTTATTCTGATTTTATAATCTCTCCTTTGAGTTGGGTTCATTACCCCTGCTGGTTAACTCTTAAACCAGCACACAGTGTCACCTTGGCAGGGGACAAAGATGCTTAATGTGATGGAAAGCTGTTCATCCGGGACCTGTTCAGTGCAGAGAGCAGGGACAGAGAGCCCAAATCTCCTCTAAATTATTTCTCTGCATAAAGGCCATGGGAGGAGCAGTGTTTGCTCCAAGAATACGTGGGCAGTGTCCACACTGCACCACTGAACTCTGAAGGAGGAGTTGCTTTGGGCACGGCTGGGATTTGGGGCTCCAGACCACTGGGAGTTAGTACAAGTGTCAAGGAAGGGAAGTAGGAGGAATCTGAGGCTGAAGGGGTTGAAGATGTAAAATGCAGCCTTGGTGTCTTTCTTCCAGCTTGTCAGGGGGTCTCCAGGAGGAGCTGTGCCTCTGGGACCTCTGTGAGAGATTCCTGTGGAGCTTTGACCCTTCGGAGCTGCTCTGCTCCAAGCCACTCCTCACTCAGGGATTTCATGGAGTCAAAATTCCCAACACTGCTCTGCTTCTACCAGTTTGATGCCAGCAAATATTTTGCTGAAGTGGGTGAAGGGTTTTCACGTTGATGGCCCCAGTCAGATATCTCATCAAGCCTATAGGGAGCTCCTCAAGGGCAGGAGACCCCCAGGGCACTCAGCCTGAGGAATTGGTGTCCAAGGAGACACAGCAAAGTTAGGAGAAAGCTGTATGACCAACCACAGGAAAATGACCCAGACTAGACCTGAATGACCCTTCTCCAGGTGCCTCTTTCCTCCCTGGAATTTCCTCGTTATTCTGGTTATTTGCAGTAGTCAGGTCTGGCAAGAAAATCCACCATCTCCACTTTCCCTGGGAACACTTTGGGCTCCTGTAGTACTTTGGGAAGGACATTCCAGCTGCTCACACTCTCTCTCTTCTTCAGAGACCAGGTGGAGTTTGAACTTCATCTCCCATCTCCTGCACCACAGTCTTTTGGTGAGGGAAGTCATCATCACCAAAATGCATTTTAAGGCATGAAAACATGACCCCAGAATTAGCCCAACACATATCAATGTTTCCTTTCATGAACCAGTGTAGCTGCATTTCAAAAGAGAACTCTTTAGGCTTAAGGATGAAAAAATGCACCTTATTTTTAGTTGGGAGCATTCAAATTTTTAAAGGAAGCACTTTGAAACAGAAAAATAAGCCCTCCGTTTTCTTCTTAAGATTTGTTGCTGTCCAGAAGCCCAGTTTTCCAGGAAATAGAACTTTTTTTTGAATGGCATTAATTATCCTATTGCAGTTGCAAAGGGGGTGACATGAGCACGTACTGGAAAAGGAACAGCTCTAAGAAAAGGCAGTAAGTGATCAAATCTCCCACAGGAGACAATTTGGGTAATGCAATCTGCTCAAACAACAAGCTCTTTAAACTCTAACTTTGAATTTCTTTTGAGCTTGAACAGGTCAATAACATTTTCCCCCATTCGGAGAGGAATAGAAAAATTAACTTTTTTTTTTCTTCCCCCCCCCCCCCAGCATTTGTGTTATTTAACAGCCTTTTAGAAACCCATTTCCTGTGCTATTTTAAGCTGCAGGCACAGTCAGGAGACCACATCTGAGTGACGATTTAAATCTCCAGACAGCTCTGGAGATAAGTCAAAACAAATTTCAGGATGTTCCTCTAAAGAGCTGTTTCCACTTAAGTCAGTCCCGTTGGGAGCCTGGTTAAAGAATCACCTAATCTGCTACACATTTTATACATTTGAACAGGTCCATTTGAAAGAAAGTTTGTCAAATTTGCTGTGCAGTGAATACATAATGAGCAGCACTGGAGGAGGCTGGAAATTGCTGCTGGTTTTTAGCTCTTCACTTTGTTGATGTTGATAACTTCATGGTATCCTGATTTTTGGGGGTTTTTTTGGTGTTTTTTTACTGCCACCTCTCAGGCTGCTGCACCAGGAAGAACAACTCCCTTGCTTCTCAAACATGTAGTAATGCAGAAAGGCTGCTGGGTGTGAGAAAGATGCTGTGCAGAGGGCAGGTGAAGGAATATGTTATGATATGGGGAAAAGTGAAGGGAGGGATGTGAAAAGGAGGAAGGCATCGATGGATCAGGTGGCTGTGATTTGGAGAAGGAAGAGGAAACATGATCCACCCCTGTGGGTTGTTGTGGTGGTTTCTGTTGCAGATATATTTGGTATGGAGACCTCACCTCCCTCATGCTCCATCCCTGGAAGTGTCCAAGGCCAGGCTGGATGTGGCTTGGAGCAACCAGGTCTAGTGGAAGGTGTCCCTGCCCGTGGCAGGGGATGGAACCAGATGATGACTTAAAAAGTCCCTTCCAACCCAAACCATTCTGGGATTCCATGACTCAGGAAGATGAAAGTCTTCATCCTGCCAGAGCTGGCACGGGAGGCAGCCCGTTGTAGCCCCTGTCCCAGGCTCCAGTTTCCTGGGATCCCAGACAGCTTTGGTGCAGAGCAGGTGTGTCTGCTTCTAGTGCCCAAAGCAGGGCAGGGGTTTCAGAGGCTGGTACAGCACAGGGTGACTTCCCAAAATCACAGAGTTGAAAAGGATCCACCAGGATCACGGAGCCCAACCCTTAACCCTGCACAGGACCATCCCAAGGGTCACAGGGATGCACACTGGGACCCAGACCCATCCATATCCTGCCTGCAGTGGTGACACGGGGATCATTCCTGTATTCCTCTCATCAAGAAAGCCAATTCTGGCATGGCAGGGGGGAATTCTGTATTCCTGGGCTTGTAGGCATTGTGGACAACCAGAGAGCCAGGACTCAGGGGCCAGGCAGGACATACTGCCAGCAGATATTATACACCAGGGATCTCCTGGGCTGCTGAAGGACAACCCAAGAGCAGTTTGCAGCTGCTTCAGGGCAGTGTTAAGGATGTTTAGTGGACATGGTGGAATTCAGTTGAAGGTTGGACTTCATGATCTTAGAGGTCTTTTTTAACCTTAATGATTCTGTGTTGGAGTCAAACTCTTCTTCACTCGGTAGTGGGAGATGATGTGACAAGGGGTAATGGGAAAAATGATTCCTCCAGATGTCAGAATGGATGTTTGGGGGGAAAACAATCCAGTGGGTAGCTCGAGCTGGAACAGGCACTCAGAGAAGGAGTGAACTGTCCACCCCTGAAGACCTGACTCTGTTTGTCCCCAGGGTTTGGCTGCTTGAGGACATGACTCACCTGCTTTGCTGTTGACATTAGTTTTGCTTTGAGGAGGGAGGTTGGACCAGAAACCTTCCAACCAATATTTCTGTAGCTCTGCAATGACAGACTCTCTCAGTCTTTGGGGTCAAAGTGCAGAGGTGCAGGAGGAATTCTGCCTGCTTTTTGTCTTCTTGGTTGAGCATTCTCAAAACACCTCAACAGAGACATTTCCACAGACAACACTCAGCTCTATGATTGCACTCCTCCTCCCCAGCCATCAAATAACATAAGTCAGCAGCTACAGAAGTTTCTTACTTCTGTAAGAAGTTCCTTACTTCCTAAAAGCACCGTTTACTTTTTGGGGTTTCTTATTTTTAAAATATTGATCAGAATGTGGAGGAGAAACCGTTGAGTGGAGCCAAACTAATGTAACATTTGGAATCTACAGCCCAGTCTGTGTCCTGAACACTCTCTTTGTGACCTGAACACTCTCTTTGTGATGTTACTTTGTTCTGGATTTCACAAATGAAATACAGAACTTGGGCTTCCCCTGCCTTGACTTCTTACCCTGAACTCTCTTTCCAACCCCACCACAGGAGAGCAGCTTGATGGGCTCAGACCTTACACTGGACTTGCTTTTGACTGTAGAAGAATTTAGCTTTTCCACCCCAGCTGATTTGTCTCCTAAAAGGAATGATGTTTATGTGCCTGGTACAAACACTGAGGTACTGGTGCACTAGCTGATTTTACTGTTTTTCTTAAGTTGTTTGTATTTGCAGAGGCAAAATAAGGCAAATTCTCTGTGTCCCTCTGTGATGGCTACTCATGTTCTCCCTTTTCCACCCTCTAATAGAATTTGAAGCTGAAGGGCCCATTGTGGTTGTCTAATTTGACCTTCTTTATGACACATCAGGATCTTTCTTATTGATTCCTCCATCAGTCCCTGACTTGTGGTTAGACTAAAGGAGGTATTTTACACATAATCTATTAAAAGCATCCTAATGCTTGAGTGTGAACTGTATCCCATGGCTCTGGTGCAGCACTTGCATAACTCACTCTTCCAAAAGGGTTGTGTGTCTACAAACAGTATCTCACGTTTCATCACAATTTCACATTTCATTCACGACTTTCTTTCCCCTCCTGACAGTTCCAAGGGAGGCTGAATTTTGACTTTATGTCTGCTTGTCTTCTCTTGTCCCCTCCCATCAGCTGCAAAAGTCCAAATAGCAAATTCTAAACAGCACCCACGGAGGTGATATGTCTACAAATGAGCCTCACGTGAGTGAGAAATGTGCTCTTCAAGGTTTTTCTTCTCACCTGTCCATATTTCTGCTCAGGACACAGCATTTGCATGCACAGGTGTCACACCAGGTGCTCGGATGCTTTTCCAGCTTCTCCAAGTGAGGTGCTGGGAAAACAGAATGGCCTGAAATGTTTTGAGGGCTCCTGTCATCTGTTTTCTTACCAGCCTGGCTGCTGAGAAGAAAAGAAAACATGCACCACCCTGTCATAATTTAGCAAAGACAGGGAAAACAGAGACCTTCCCCACCTGGGTGCAGCCAGGGCAGACGAGCCTGATCGTGTTTCTAAGAGGGAATTATCCCAGATTAGAGGAAGGCAATGGTGACATTTGTCCTTCCTGGTGACATGTGGTCTCACACTCAGATGTCCAGGCCCTCCCATGAGACTGGACAGCTGCTCCAGGCTGTCCTCAGACTGGTTGGAGCCTGTGGGAACACGGGGAGAGACACCTGCTCCAAACCTCTGAGGCAGCAGGGAGGGGAGCAGCTAACACAGGCTCCCTTAATCCCAGGTGCTGCCCTGCCTGTTCCCCACCAGATCCCGTTACTGCAAAGGCAAACAAAGCTGTGGAGAGGGGCAGCTCCAAAGGTCTGGTTGCAAAGTGATAGGGCTGGAGATCCCTTTCACCTCCAGCACCGCCGGCGGGCGCGGGGGGTGAGGGGATGTTTCCTGCTGAGCTCGGCTTTGAGCTGCTCTGGGGAGAGGTGGTGGCCTCAACCCACCTTTGGAGGGAGCTTAGAAGGCTGGGAGTGTGGGGAAAGAGTGGCTGCTGCAAACCAAGGCTTCGCTTTGCCCTGGTGAGAATCCTGTGGAGCAGCTCCCGGGGAAGGATGTTGGGTTTGGTTGCTCTCCCACTTGCACCAGAGAAACTAATCCTAGAGGAGGCACCTTCAGTGGAAGGTCTCAGAAGGAACTCTCCCTGTGCCTGAGAGCTGCTGGCAGCAGGTTCCTGAGAGGTTCACCTCCGTTCAGCTGCCTTGGAAAGGGGCACTGGTGTTGTTGCTTCCCGGGCTCAGCCTGTAAATTCCTGATGGTCTGAGCCCTCAGTCAGGGACTGAGGAGCTGAAGTTTGATGCCTTCCCAGACTGGAGTGCTCAGAGCCCTCTCAGAGCACCTCAGCATAGGCTAAGCAGCTCCCTGAGGACAGCAGGGCTTTATTTTGGCCAAAACTGGGATGAAAAACTCAAATGTTGTTCGATCAGTTTGGGGGGCTTTTTTTAGTTCAGGATTTTTGGTTTTTTTTAATAGTCAACATATTCCTGAGCTACTGAGTTTTGACATTATTGACCTATGCCCCATCCCTGGCAGTGTTGAAGACCAGACTGGACAGGGTTTGGAGCAACCTGGGCTAGAGGAAGGTGTCCCTGCCCATGGCAGAGGGTGGAATGAGAGGATCTTTCCAGCCCAAACCATTCCCTGGTGATTCTGTGATATTTCATTTCAGTGCAGTCAAAACATTTTATTTTGCTATAATTAAAAAAAAAAAAAACAGCCACATTAGATTTCATTCTTACTGTGATATCAAAGTCCAGGCAAGGTATTTGGAACTGAATATTTGAATCAGAACAAAATGCTTTGGTGATTTCCCATCAAAAAGCAAAGTGAATTTACAGTCTTGCAGTGTGGCTTAATTTCATTAAGTCAGCCCTTTTTTAGAAGAAAAAATAATCTCTAGGAAAACCCTTCAAGCAGCCCCAGTGCAAGTGCCTGGTACAAATCCCAGTCACGTATGGAAAACAGACAAAAAGCGTGGAGAGCACTCTGGGTTAGAACAGCAAAGGAAACCATTTCAGGCAGCTCTGGCTGTGCAGCCTCCCTGTGTCACTCGAAATTTAAAGGGAACCTTTGTGGCATAAACACAACTGATGGGTCTGCACAACTTGTGGAGTCTTTTGCTAATGAAACCTGTTGGAAATCCAGGGTTTGGTGTACAGAGAAAGGCAGCCCAAAGGTTTTGATCACATTTGATTAAGTGTGACATTTTTCCTTGCTGGTTTGTATCACTGGTTACCAAACCTGGGCAGAAAGTACACATAAGTGGTGTCTTTTTCTGCCCTGAATGATTAAGAGAGCATTTGATCTTATAGATAGAAGCAGTAATTGACTTCATTTAAAGATTAACTCAATGTAATGCCTTCTGAAAAGAAAAATGTTATTAAGGAAGTTGTCAATCACAGAGTTGATGCCTTTTTTAATACAGTCTGAAAGTGTTATAATTTTAATACCTCAAAGGCCAAAGCAAATTATCAAGCTGAAATTAGAGATTAGCAATTTTCAATTTCTCTCCCATCTCTTACGTTTCATCTTCCACAGATGGAGGGAAGAAGGGGGGGAAGAAAAGAGGGGGAAATAGCATTTGACATGAGAGGGGGAGCACAGAAGCCTGGCTGGGTTGATATCTTTGCTTGGAGCTTCATGCTGACCTCCCAGCTGCCCTGGACAACAGGGTCTGATTAGAGATTTGATCCAGCAGCACATTCCCCAGGGACAAGGAGCTGAGAGCCAGCCCAGTCCAGCAGTGTGGGCAGCCCAGGACTCAGGCACCCAGACATTCAGCTTGTTTAGAAAATCACCTGCCCAGTGCAACTTTAAACACCCACTCAGGTGCCTCTGAGCCACAAGTGTGGAGTTTGTACTTTATGTTTTACAGTGAGAACACTTTTCCCAGTTTGAGGTAATTATATTTATTACTGAGGTGTTATATTTATTGCAGAGGTGCAGAGGATCAGGACCCAGATAAAAAAAATCATATTGTAGGTGAAGTTCAGGCTCCTAAATGTAAAGTTACCAACATAAAAAAACCCTTTTTAGGTGGAGTTTAACTTCAGGGACTCAGAAACTTTAGGGGCAGGAGAGTTTGTGACTATAATGATCCCACAGTGCTCCTGCCTGTGCAGAAAATGCTGGTGTTGAGGGGCCAGGCTGCTGAAAAGCTGGGCCAGGAGTCCAAATTCCCGTGCCAGAGGGGCTTTATCCATGAGGAATTTGTGCAGGGGAAATAGAGCTCTGCACAGCACCCTGGGGTAGCTGGGGGTTTCTTTTAAAGGGCAGCTGTGCACAGGAGAGCTCTGCCCTTGGATGCACAATTCCTGGTTCTGCCCCATTCGTTCAGGGCATTTTCAGGTGGAGTTTCTTTTTTATCTGAGAAGATTAAACCATCATAATCCTTTCAGAGGCTGCAGGAGTCTCTTAGCCCTCAGTAGCTGTCTGGTGGAAAGGATCTCCTTTTCTCTGGGTGAAAAAATAGCTCGCACAGAAAAGAAAAGCAAAGAAAGGCCCTCTAACACACCCAAAAGGGGGAAAATCTTGTCCTGGCCCCATCTAACTAGTTTTAAGGAAGGAGACTGGCTCATGTCGATGAGCTCCTGGCTGGAGAGCCCTGTCAGCAGGATCACTTGAGGCTGGAGGAGCAGCAGGAGAGGTGAAGGTGACCCCAGGTACCCCAGGGGTGAGCTCTGGCAGCAGCTGGTTCCAGGGAGGGCCAGGGGAGCTCTCTGACTGGCATGAGTTAAACTGTGCCACCCTGTGTGCCTTCAGCCACCTCAGCATGTTCCCCCAGACACCTGGGGCTCTGGCAGGGACCTCAGCACCACTTGCATTTGAAATCTTTCCCCACAAGAGACAAGACTGGTGCTGTAAAAGGATGCTCTGGGTAGTGGACTCCTTTATGTTCTGGTCTGTCCTCCATGGGCAAGAAGTGTATATTTATTTTTTTTTCTGAGGAAGAGAATGAGGTTCAGGGTAATTGAAAAAGGAAGAGTTTTCCTCATGAACTCTGGGCTAGATGGGGGAATGAAATTCTCTGTAGTGAAAACATTATTCTCCCACCGTAATCCACTAAAGCAGTCTTCATTTCCCCTGTGTGGGGAGGTTCTCTTCTCTTATTGCATTTAGCTTGAAAGCAGAACTCTCAAGCTGTTTGATGCTGGGCAGTGTTTATGCCTTGTGTTGTCATAATAAATGCCCCCAGATCCATCATAAAAGCAGTTCCTTTGACACAGAGGCCGATTGGAAACGGCCAGAGAGGTGTGGGGCAGTAATGGAGGTTTATATCTTTTGCAAAGGAATTGGATTATCATCTTCTGGAGAGTTATTTTACCTTTCCCCTGCCCAGTGAAGTCAAACCAGTTACTGCCATTCGTTGCATTAAATACATCAGGGCAGAGAGGAACACAGCCCTGCCATCTCCTTGGCTCCTCTTGCTAGAAGAGGGTGTTTCAGATAATTTACAGTGCCTGTCCAGCAACCCATCCTCAGGATGACACTTATCCAAACAACACACCATTCATGTGTTTTTGACCTCCATCAGGATGTTACATTTTTAACTGGCCCTGTTTTACTGTAGTAGGACTTGCTCACTTCTAATCCAGCTCCATAATTTCTGGGCCTTTATGTGTCTTGGGGTGAAGCAGGTTATAAAATTCTTTCAAGGATGTTTTTTATTGTGTTTTGTTTAAGGCAAGCAGGCCTTCCTTTTTTATTGTTTGCCAGGCAACTACAAAAAATTAATAGGTCATAAAAGTAACTTCTCTGCTGGCACTCAGGAATATGTGAGTGGAAGGAATTTGGATTCTTCTGCTGCTGGTCTCTACACAGTGAGATAGTTGTGTTTTGCAGCAACAATAAATGATTTATTGAGGCATTTCTGCCTCCCAGCTGGCTGTTCCTTACTGTACAGCCACACTTTAATGGTCAAGGTTGAATTTTGCTGCTTCAGCTGAACGACTGGTAATCTGTTGGTATAACCCACCTCTACCAAAATCCCTTCTTTAGTCATTTCTCTCCCTGTCTCTTTGTGCCCAAATACCCCTCACGTTTGGTCCTGGGTCTGGGACTGTTCGATGTACTGATTGCTGGTGTACCCCAGTTCTCTGGGCTGGTGATGGTGGCTCGTTTAAGCACTTTTGGGATGAATTCTGTGCATCCTGTTGTCGTGGTAGGGTGTGAACCCTGCCCGGGGCCGCTCCGGCTCTGTCCGTGGTGCTGAACCGCCCGCGGGGCTCCAGGGAAGGCAGCGGCCGAAGGGCTCTTCGGAGAGTTTTTCACAGGATGTGCTGAGTTGGAAGGGACCCACAGGGATCATCCAGTCCAACTCCTGGCCCTGTACAGGCCCATCCCCAAGAGTCACCCCCTGTGCC
>NW_016690495.1:321918-348733 GCF_001604755.1 Lepidothrix coronata | reverse complement strand
GTGAGGTCTCCCCTCAGTCTCCTCTTCTCCAGCTGAACACACCAAGTGCCCTCAGTGTCCTTCAAATCAAGCCCCTTCCCCATCCTCCTTCCCTCCTTTGGACACTCTCTAATGGCTCAATCTCTCCCTTCCATTGTGTCCCCCCAAATTGCCCCAATGTTGAGGTGAGGCCGCCCCAGGGCAGAGCAGAGTGGGACAATCCCCTCCCTGATGCCCCCAGGACAGGGTTGGCCCCCCTGGCTGCCAGGGCACTGCTGACTCAGGGCCAGCTTGGGGAGATCTGATCTCCTGGGGTGGTACAGGGTGCACAGATGTGGGCAGAGAGCCTGTGGTGTGGAAGGGCTTGGGGAAGTTTTCCCCACGGTCCTTAGTTGGGCCTCCATCAAGCCAGGAGGGAAAGAGAAACCAAAAGGTTCAAATATTGGTCTTGCTCGTGGCTGTGGAAAACAGGTTTATTGTGTTTAAGAAAATGTAGAGGCTTTCAGCTTTTAGGGTTTCAGGCTGGCACCTCTCCCTAGCACTGAAACACTGTGGAAAAAAGGGAAGAAAATACATTTAGGCAAGTGTGGGAACCTCTCCCCAACGGCTCAGTGTGGATTTGTGATCTAAATATTGCCACAGAATAACTGCTGGGTGTCTGCATGAGGGAGGGTGAGTGCAGGAGACAGGGAGTGTAGGTCCCCTCCTGCTCAGATGTGGGACACCACTGCACTGAATGGAACTATTTGTTAAGTGGGTTTGCCGTGCCAATCACTTGCATTAATTTTTTTTTTGGCAAGCAGGGTGTGTAGTTTGAGGCACATTTGAAAACCTTTGAGTTGGGTTGTGTTGTAGGGCAGGGATGATCCCGGGCAGAAAATCATGTAGAAGATGTTCTGCAGCTACAAACGGGATTTTCTTATTATCATAATCGTGTGTTTTCTCTCTATATCAGGGATTTGTGCAAAAGCTGATAATAGTGGGAGTGTTGTGCAACCCACAGAGATCTGGCACACACCCTGGTGAGCCTTTGCTGAAGGGGCTGTGTTTTGCCAGCAATCCTGAGTAAACAGCAGTTGGTTGCTGCAGCATTGGGGTGAAGAGGGGTAGAGGCAACAGAACTCCCATTTTGAAGTTCAGGATCCCTTCTGAGGAGCAGTGGAGAAGCACAGTGAGAGAGGATGAGAAGTTTGAGCCTCAGGAGGTTCAGAGCCTCCAGCTTTGTGGTTCCTGAGCCCACACAAGAGGTCAGTGTCCTCTCCCACCACTCAGAGGCAGGAGGAGCTCAGCCATGGCAGTGCCAGTCTGGGGCCTCCTCTGGTGAGAAATATAAACTGGCACATCCTCCTAAACCTTTGCAACAGGTTTCAGTTAGTTTGTTCCAATTAAATATTAAAGGAGCATTTTGAGATGGTTCAAAGCATCTGGAATCTCACGTGAGGCTCTGTGCACATGACCCCAGCACAAATCCCTTCAGTCCTGCAGACCTTGTGCTGCTTTGTGCTCCTGCTTGGAGTGACTCCAGCTCTTGGGTTTATTCCTTGGTGTGTGAAGAGTCAGCTCCTCATTCAAGACATTGCTGCCTTGCTGTTTTCTACAGGGGATGGAGATTGCTCCCCCCAAATCCCTGTTTATCCTTGGATCTGAGTTGCTCTCTGAAGGTTCTTGTCTCCATTGACAAGAAAATGATCCCAGAGTGAACTGGCTCTTAACCCTGAGCAGGACCTTTCAGCTGGGTAGGGTGACTGAACACCCTCTAGGTCACCCCCCTGGAGCTGATGGGAACAGCCTGTTCTGGAATGGTGAGGAGCATCTGCACTTCCAAAAGATGGTGATGGAAATAGGGGAAATTTCCTCAAACCTGTCATCATACACTTGTGAGAATTAGCAGTTGGGGGAACAAAAAAAGAGATAAAATCAACCTGATAGTGACCAGAATAAAGAATTAGGTTACAGAAAGTCTGGAACTGGACTTTTTAAGCTCCAGTTTAAATAACCCCTCTTCAGAACTTATATATTCCCTGCCCCTAGAGTAGATATGACCAGATTCCATGCCAGGGTTGGCTAAAATCCTTGGTTCTCAGGTACCTCTGTAAATTGTGCCTCCATTAGACTCATTCTCTTCTTGAGCAATAGCTGCTCCCACCCTTTTTATAATCCCTGTCCTGCGTTTTGTCTGACCTCGAGCCAGTCAAACCAAGATCCCTTTATTTAAGAACAAAAGGAGCCCCATCCACAAACCTCACCAGCATCCACAGGGGATTTTTAATGGTTTTGGGGGGATCATTCAATATTACAAGCATAGCAGGCATTTCTTGCCCTGCATTTCAGCGTTTCTAGCAGGTGTTCACATCTTTATTAAGCTGTCTGATAGTCCTCAGGTTTTGCACATCAACAGCTGGAAAGTCTGTCTGAGATCAGGCAACCTGGGATAACAGGGTGGTATAAACAGGTCGAAATCTTGGCAAATAAGGATGGAAGTTGTTATTTCTTAGTGATTTTACTCACCATGGTGAATTCTGGTTGTGGGGCCAAACGTGGGAAGGGAAGGGTTTTGTACGAAATTTGAAAAGCTGCCAGGGGATCTCTCCGTGTGGAAAATCCTCCTCTGCCTAGAAGATGCTGTGAAACAGTTTTAGCTACTTAAGAAGCAGAAGTAGGAAGATGGACTGGAAGTTCTGCAGTCAGGGGTGTGAAAACATCAACCACGTTCTCAATTGGGAAGCAGAGAATAATCCTGTGCTCGGTATTGAGTTACATCTTAATCATCTTACATCCACAGGCAGCCTCCTCTGGATCTCTAAAAAATAACTTGTGGAGCTCAACGAGGCTCTGAAGATGCAGATGTTTTATTATTCAGGGTTTATTATTCCACCAGCTCTGAATTTCAGAGTGAGCACACGGCAGGAGGTCATTAAACCATTAAATATTTTCCCATTCATGTGAGCATCAATAACATCGTGGAACGTTGTCCTACATTTGGGTTATGCAAATTCATAGTTCACTGACAAACTTATAGAAGGTAAAGCCATAAAAAAACGTTTACATCACACTTCTCATGCCACAGTCATTATATTTTACTCAGGTGCCTTGGTATGAGCAGACTAAAGAGAAGTGACCTGACCTCTTATAAGAATGTTTGGAACTAAACAAAAATTAGTTTGAAACTGGGTGGGAAGTTCAAAATCCCAGTCCAAGACATCTGAAAACAAATCCTTTCTTTTTAATCAGTTACAAAATATTTTTAGACTGAATGCTTTGGACTATTTTAACCGAAAAATATGAGCTGAAACAGTGAATTTCTGGTTAAAAAAGCCAGAGAATCGTTCAGCAAGAAAGGTGCTGAAACTCATCATTTCCTGTGAAAAGTTCAGTTTTTATGATCACATTTTCCAAATAAAAAATTGAGCTGATGGCAAACGAGATCAACACACATATGTCACAGACCCAAGCCAGAGAGGAAGCCTCTAGAGAAATGTAGCTTAAAACAAATGTGTAAGAATTTCAGGTTTGTTGTGTGAAGGAAAATAGAGAGGCTTTCGGCTTTTAGGGTTTCTGGTTGGCACCTCTCACTAGCACTGAAGCACTGGGGAAAAAGGAAGAAAATATGTTTTTATATATATATATATATATATATGATTTATTATTGTTTGTGAAGTGCCTTTTCTGGTGAACATGTGGTATTTTTGCCTCCTGCTATCAAGGTACCAGGCAGTGTTGTGACAAACCCCTTTGTGTGGTGTGGTTGGGGCAGGACTTTCTCCTTGCCAGGGTGGGCAGTGCCACCCCAGCAGCAGAGCTGGTGTCTGTGTGCCTTCCTGTGCAGACACAGCTCCTCCTTGGTCACCAGCAGGGACTAAGGTGTGGGACTAAGGACAGCACAGGCTCAGAGAAGGTCAGGAGGATGTAGAGTCAGTTCTCGCCCCTTATCCCAGTAGGACCACGCACATTCCAGCCCAGTTTTAACTCTACTGGCATGGCAAAAACAGTAGAAGTTTCTACAGAGGAGTCATCACTGACATGGAAACCAGTGTTGAGGGGAGGGGCAAGGGGTGAGTGCACCCAAAGCTGTCCAGCACACACAGAGGGGTTCAAGGGGCTGCCTGAGTTTGGGTTTGTTCACTGAGCACGTTGGGAATGAATCACAGGATCATTAGAGTTGGGAGGGACCCCTGGGGCTCCCCCAGTGCAGCCCCCTGCCCAGGAAGGGTCCCCTGGAGCAGGTGACACAGGAACACATCCAGGTGGGGCTGGAATGTCTCCAGAGAGGAGACTCCACACCCTCCCCAGGCAGCTGTTCCAGGGCTCTGCCCCCCTCACTGTGAAGTTCTTCCTGGTGTCGAAGTAGAACTTGTATTTTAATTTTGGCCATTGCTCCTCATCCTTTCGTTGGGCACCACTGACCAGAGTCTGGCACCATCCCCTGACACCCACCTTGGAGATGTTTGTGTGGATTGATGAGGTGAAAATGAGTTTTCATGAGTCTCTTACTAAATGAGCCCAGGCCAGAGCTGCTCTGTGGAGCCTGTGCTTGCAGGAGGAGCTTGGAGTGATTTGTGATGGATTTGTGATGGATAAACACCTTTTATCTCCCTGAGTGAGAAAAGGAGGGGAATGTGTGGCACAGACCTTGCAGCAGTGCTGTGACTCGTGTCCCCTCTCAGCCCTGCACTGAACACCCAGAGGCAGCCACGGAAGGAGAGTCTTTTTACAAAAAAAAAAGTGATTAAGCAGCCAGTTTACCAAAAAGCCATCCATAAACCACTGCCTCTCCAGAGCTAATAGTGCTGTTTGTTATGTCAGAAGCAGCTAATAATGGCCATATTTGTTTGAGTCATAAAACCTCTTTTGCTGGTGCATGATAATAGAGTGTGTTACATGTTCAATTAACCAAACTAATCAAATGAGCTGAGCAGAAATACAATGGGAACAAAGACCTGATCCATGCCATTCTTTGTTGGGCACAGCAGTTGTTTTTCATGTGATTTCCTGCCAGTCCTTTGTGCAGATTTCCCAGTGATATGCTAACAAATCCTTGCCCAATTAAAAAGGCAGGTTTGCTGCTCAAATAAGTAAGAAAGCTCCCCTAGGACAACTTAGAACCATGTTCACCCTCCCCTGTCACTGGGAGGTGCAATGCAGGGGACAGACTTATCTCCTTCTGGGCACTGTATTGACCTTGTGCACAGAGAAATTAAGCTAAGCCCAAAAACTGAGGTGGGAGGGAGAGGTGATGTCCAAATACCATGACATGAGAAAAACTCACCAGGAGTCGAGGACAGTGCCCAGATCCTCTACCTCCAAATGCAGTAACTTGTAGCCTTATTATCCCTATGGAAATGCATCCCTTGCTTGGCCTCTTTGGGGCTAAAAGAGGTCCATCAACAGATGGGCTGCCCAGGACATGCCCAGGGCCCAAAGCACCTGGAGATCCTGGCACAGCAGACTCTGGGAAGCAGGAGAGATGATAATTCTCGCAGCCTGAACCTTCCCTCTGCTGTGGAGCAGCTCTGAGATAGCCTTGAAAGGCAGAAATACTCAGAGTTTCTGTGGGCAGAGCTGAGCAGGTTTATTGGGGTGACACAGGCCCGGTGAGTTCCACAGATAAAACCAGTCTCAGGCTTAGAAAAAGGCCAGGCCATGTCAAGGGAGGCACAGTCACGTTTCTGCAGGTTGGCCTGTGATGAGGTGACCATCTCCCTGCACTGGGAACTGAAGTGGTCCAGCAGAGCCTTGTGCAGCTCTGTGGAAGCACAACTTTGCCTCTCCTGCCCCTGGACACCTCAGGAATCTCCAGAGTGGCAGGACTGAGTGTCAGTAGACTTGTATTTATTATGCAGGGACAAATTTTATGGGTCTGCAAATAGAAAAAGGTTTAAAACCACTGCTCTAGATCAAAAGTGCTTCTCAAGAAGTTGCTTTTTTCTGCCACTAAGTGGCTCCAGATGTTGAAATATTCAACAAAATTCCTTCTCTCTCTTTTCTTTCTTTCTTTATTTTTTTTTTTGACACACGGAGTTTCACAAGGTCAATCCATAGCAAAGAAATCCCAGTGCTTTTCCCCCCCTTGAAAACCACCCAATTGCAACATTAAATATTAACTGAGAGAAGAGCTCGATTTGTAGCTTCGGTCTATTTTGATTTTTTTTAAGTGCTTTCTTTTTCCTAAAACATGAGTTTCCTCTACGTGGGGGTGCCACAGAAGTCTCCCTGTGTTCTGGGCAGGGTGAGAGGGGGTGCTGTGCTTTGGGAAGGGCAACTCCAGTTTTTTATTTACCTCTGATAAGAGACAGGGCTCTTGGAAATGTTGGTGGCCTTCATGAACACCCCAACTCCTGCCTGTGCTCCATCCCACCATGTCCTCTTATTGCTGCCATATTTCCTCCCTGTCCCTTGGTCCAGCTGGGTGACAAGAAGTCTGTTGGGTGACAGACAGGGGACAAAGGCTGGTTGAGTTCCCCTCTCCACACAGTGGGAAGCACAGATGGTCACCACCCAGAAACGCTCCTTCCTCTCCAGGGTGCTGGGAAGCACAGTCAGCACAGCTGCACTGAGGGTTATTTGTGCCTGCATGGCTGCATCCTTCTTTTCCATTTGGAAGCAGATCAAAACTACATAAAACCTCTGAACTAACATTTGTACACGTATTAGGTATTCTTCTGCCTTGGGCTGGGACATGTTCCTCTGGGTCCTCTGAAAAGCCCTGCTTGGTCAGGGCTGGAAAATCTTTACACTACAAACAAGTCCCTCAAAAAGTCAGATGTTTCAATCCTGCTCCACTGAAGCACAACCCTCTGAGCTGCTATCAAGTGACTGTTATTTCATTTTTCCTCCCCCCCCCAGAATAAAGCTGCCCTGAAAGCACCACTTCCATGAATCATTTCTTCTGTCAACAGCTGGCATTTTTCACTTTATTTGGGAAATTTGCCCCCGGGGTTGTTCTAAAGAGCTCCAGCTTCTTGGCTTTGCTCTCCAATGGGCAGAGAAATCTGGGGGGCTCAGTCCTGACACTTTCCATCCACCTCTGCACAGGAAGGTTTTACACCGTTGTCTTCTGAGCACCCCGCAGGGATTTGGGAAGACAAAGCTCCACAGACCTCTATGGTCTGGAGGCAAAGCCTCTGTGGAACACACAGAGGTCTGAAAGACAGACACACACAGTTGTCCCAAAGCAAATGATCCCTCTCCACTTGGCTTTTGACCCCAAACAGCCTCTTCCTGGTTGCTTTGGGGTTGTGGTGGGTGTCAGAGCTGGAAGGTGCTCTGCTGCCCTTTGCACCCACAGGGGGCTGAACACAGCACAGAGAGGAGGAGGCAGAAAGGAAGGGGAGGGCCTGGCATGAAATATTTGGCTGCCAAGCCCTTGTGTTCTTCCAGGGGCAGATCTTTGTGTTTGTTCTGTCTGACTGTTTGTGCCTTTAGCACCTGCCAGGCTCTCTGGAGAGCAGCATCCAACGTGCTGCCTGGGGCAGGCTTGGACGGACAAATCTTTCTTCCCCTCTCTTCCCTGTGCCATTAGAAAGCCCCAAATCTGTCTCTTCCTGAAAGGGCAACACTGCCCAATGCTCAGAGTGATGAACCAGAGCTCTGTGGTGTGAAAGTGTGTGTTTGTTGGACCTTGGAACCCCCTCAGAATCAGTCAAACAGAGCTGGTGAGCCACAGAAGGACAGAGCTGCTGCAATTGGAGGTCTGCCAGGCTGGCATGGCTGGGATGGGTGGGCACGGAGTATCCTGGGCTCAGGAACAGCCCGGGGGTCTCCTCACCCTGCACACCCAGAGGTGGAAGCCGGGAGCTGTTGGGACCTGCAGGGAGCTGGGGAGGGGTTCTTGGGGAAGCATTTCCAGGGCTGTGTCTGGATGTTCATCCCTGGGGCTCTTAGGGCAGGATGAGGTCCCTGTGCCAGGGAAAACAGGTGCTTGTGCCTGGAAGAGGAGGGCAGAGGATGGCAGCTTTGGTGGGCCATGAAGCCTCCACCTGGGTGGAAGCCCAGCCTGGTTTAAGCTGCACCAGCTTCCACAGAGCAAAAAGAGCCTTTGAGGGCCAGCACAGGTAGTCCACTGCACCCAGCAGATGTCTTAATCCTCTTTTTCTAAGAAGCTTAAAACCTTTTGAGATCCCAAATGAGTTTTGCCTTCTGAAGTGGCACAAGTGCTGCTTCTCTTTGAAATCAGGAGAAAGCACAACGTGGGATGTGGGGTGGGAGCAACATCAGCCTTGAGCCTTCTGAGCTGGGCAGGTCAAGTTGCTTGGGCCAAGCTGTGTTTTTTCCCAGTAAACTCCAGCCTCTGGAGTCCCAGCTCATCAGTTCAGTGGGCTGTTGGGCTGTTGGTTTGTTTCTGCTATAAAGGATTTGAACCAGTCAGGGAAATACAAATTATTCCTTTGTGAGTCCTCTCCTTCAATACAGAAAACCAGAAGAATGGGAAATTCAATTAAAAGAAAATAGAGAAAATGTTTAATTTTAGGGGTTAAGCAACAACAGTAACTTCAAAACATTTGCAGAGAAGTTATTTTCCTGTTAAAAAGCTGTTTTCCTCAATCACCCATACTTCATGTAATTCCAGCCCACTCAGAAGAGAAACCAGGAGAAAAAATATTTTACAGCTGGAATAATTGTTTTTACTGTTTATTTTGTGCTTTCCCAACTCCCATGGGAATAGCAAAAAAAGCTCTAAGGCTGGACTTTCTCCTTATTTCTAAGCCTGTATCCCAGGTGTGGAGTGGGGCTGGGATAAGGTGAGATTCTTCTTTGATCCAGATGTTTCCAACCACTTACTTAAGATGCTTCCAGCCACTTATTGGGTGCCTCCCTGTGCCCTTCTGTTCCCTGTGCTGGAAGAGGATTTAGGAAAGGAGAAGGAAGCAGAGACTGTCTTCCAGTTTAAGATGAGCAAGGGGCAGAGAGGAACGGTGTAGAAAAGGTGGGCAGCAAAGCATTGTGCTCCTCTTACTATTTACTGGGAGGAATCATCAATCAGCAGGTTTAAATCAAAAGCAAACAATTTTTCTTCCCTGGTGCAACTAAACCGTGGAGCTCCCAATTGCTGGACCGTGTGGAGGCCAAAACTAAAAAGAAGGGGAAAAAGGAAAAGACAAATTAATGAGAAACAACTTGATCAGGAGCTGCTAAAGCTCAAGAGTTCAGGTGCAATGCTCTGGTTCAGGGGCAGGTGCTGCACAAATCCTGCCTTACACTTGCTTTGTTTTATGCCTTTTCCCAAGGTGGCTCCCGAGGATTTACTGTAGGAAATGATTGTAGGAGAATGGATTTGCCTCCTTCCCTCCTGCATTGTTTAACTGGAATCACGCTCTAGGTTAAATCCCAGAGTTTGGGGAAGCATTTCTAAACCTCTTCCAGCTCTTCCTTATCGGACAAAAACTCGATGAAGTGAAGAGGTTTATCCTCACAGAAGAGCTTAGAGAAATCCTATATCCACAAAGGGCCTTTCTCCCCTTGGGGAACTCAGGAATTTCTCCTCTGAAAAATGTTATTCCCATCCTTGGAGCAGACTGAATTCGTGGCTCCCTGCAAATCCTGAGCTGGAATCAGCCTACAGTGAACGTGGTGTTGCCATGTGAATTTTGAAGTGTGTGCTTCTGTGGTGTTCCTCAATTGGAAAACACAGGGAAGTGAAAACTGTGGCTTGGATTAAATGTTTGACACTAAACTCTCGAGGGGTGTCAGAGGATTAGGACAGAGACACTGGCACGGAGCATGATGCCCTAATAAGCCCTTTTTCTTTATTTTTTCTTATTTTTCTATGAGATTACAAAAAGGCAAAACAAAGCCACAAACTAACCTTAAGAAGTGAGAAGACAAAAGAATTTTGGCTGGGTAAAAAAGTGTTTGTGCCAAGCTCTCTCCCCCAGGATGATCCCTGTGGGGTGGTTCAGGCTGGGATCTGTTTGGAGATGCTGAGGCTGGTCCAGCAGTGCAGGATGGAGAGGGAGCCTTTGGGAAGGAGGGATGGGAATGCAAGTTGTGTTTTGTTCCTCTTGCTTAAATCTAAGAGTTCTTTGGGGTAAAGTGAGCGTGTCAGCTCTTCACAGAATCAGAGTTGTTGGGGTTGGGAGGGACCCCTGAGGATCTCCCAGTCCATCCCTCTGCCCAGGCAGGGTCACCTGGAGCAGGTGACACAGGAACACATCCAAGTGGGGTTGGAATGTCTCCAGAGAGGGAGACTTCACACCCTCCCTGTTTCAGGGCTCTGCCACCTCCATGGAGAGAAGCTCTTCCTCATGTTGAGGTGGAGCTTCCCGTGTTTTAGTTTATGGCCATTGCTCCTCTACCTTCACCTGAATTCCTGTTGGCCCAGTGTGGCCTGGAAGAGCTGTGCAGTTCTTCCCTGGGAGAGGAGAGGGATGAGCTGTGGTGCTTGAGGTGTGACAGGAGAAGAATGAAATGGAGGTTTTCTCCACCCAGTTTGTGTCCCAGCTTTATGAGCGGGACGGGAGGAGTCTTCCCACAGCTGCAGATCTCTCCTGCTGAATGCCCTGTCCCAGGACGATGGGGATGGATGTGCACTGGCACAGGACACGGTGGCACACGGGAGGTGCAGTCTGTGCTGAGCAGATGCCAGGTGTGCCTGGGGTTCCTGGGGGTGGGTGGTGACAGGGCCTGACCTGTGGCAGCTGGGAAAGGTCAAACGAGGATCCTCACCCTGAGGTTCCCCTTCCTCCCAGGGGCCTTTCTGCATTGCCTTTAAAGAACAACCACCACTGTGTTCCCAGTGCCGTGTGTGGATAGAACTGGAGCAGCTTCGTGTCTTTTAACAGTTAAAGAAAAGAAGAAAGAAACATTAAAGCTTCTTTCCCACCTCGAAACCTGACCAAACCTGCCTGCTCTGAACTGAGAGGTGTGTGTATCCCTAGTATCCAGGGGGAAAGGCTGGATGTTTCTGTCAGACTTCTTGCCTGCAGAGCTGGGAATTGATCCCATGCCATTAAAAGCAGAGATTTTGCCCATTCACTTCAGCAGGAGCTGGTTCAGGCCCTGAATCTCCTGATGGTGGGAGGGAGTGGATGAATCTCTTGCAAAAACATCTTTGCTCTGACCTGTTTGCTGAGTGTCTGGGTACAGGGGAATTACTAACACAGGGTTTGCAACACTTGGACTGAATAACCCCTCCTCTTTGCTCAGACTTTCCTTATAAGTACAATCTTCTTCTTCCTGGAGCCTTTTAGGATACCTGGACAGACTTTGGTAGATTCTTGTCACCTAGCAAAAGAATGGTTCCCAAAAATATCAGTGAAATGTTAGTTTGAATACCTCAAATTTATTTAGGCATTTATTTAAAATATTCCTCAAAACACAGATGCGACCAGTGCCCCTGGAGGCAAAAGTCATCCCTCTGGGTTCCTGGGGAAGAAAATAAAAGTGGGCTCTGGAAGGTTTCTGGCCCAGGAAGCTGCCACTGCCAAAGCTCTGGGGTTGTTTTCCCAGTGCTGTAGGAGTGACCCTGATGGAGACATCTAATCTCTGTGATCTCCTCGGGGTGGGAACAGCACGTTCATCCTCCCACAGAGCAGGGAACTGATGTTAGAGATCAGTTCTCAAGGATGAAATGCTCTCTGGAATTTCAGCTGTACTGTTTTGCCCTCTTTTTCTGCCTTTAAATTCATCTTTCTGCCAAATTACACACTTGTTGGGAGGGGGGGAATCAGCAAAAGGGCATTTAGCTGCTGTCAATGGGTTCAGTCTCAGCCCCCCACTCTCTGTGGATGCTGCAAGACCAAACCTCCAAGGACAAGCTCCCAAAAGCAGCACAAACCTGGGAGGGGGTGGTTGGTCCTGCAGTGATGGGCAGAGGAATATTTGAAATGCAGCAAAGGCAAGTGCAGGTCCTGCAGCTGGGGAGGAGCAACCCCAGGGACCAGCACAGGCTGGGGGTCACCTGCTGGAGAGCAGCTCTGGGGAGAAGGACCTGGGGGTCCTGGGGGACAACCAACTGTCCCTGACCAGCTGCTCCATGGAGCAGCTCTGGGAGCAGCAAAGGCTGAGGGAGCTGGGGCTGTTCAGCCTCCAGAGCAGAGCCTGAGAGGGGCCCTCCCCAGGGTGTGTCAGGGGCTGCAGGGAGGGGGCAGAGGATGGCCCAGGCTCTGCTCGGGGGGCCCAGCAATGGCACAGGAGGAACGGGCAGGAACTGATGCCCAGGAAGCTCCACCTGGACAGGAGGAAGAAATTCCTCCCTGTGAGGGTGGGGGGGCCCTGGCACAGGTTGCCCAGAGAAGCTGTGGCTGCCCCTGGATCCCTGGAAGTGTCCAAGGCCAGGTTGGACAGGGTTTGGAGCAACCTGGGCTGGTGGAAGGTGTCCCTGCCCATGGCAGGGGGTGGAACACGATGATCTTTAAGGTCCTTTCCAATCCAAACCAGTCTGTGATGCACAGGACGTTCCACCTGAACACGAGGAAGAACTCTGGTGTGCAGGTGACTGTGCACTGGCACAGCCTGTCCAGAGAGGGTGTGGGGTCTCCTTCTCTGGAGATACTCAAAAGCTGGATGGACACACCCTGAGGAAGGTGCTCTGGAGCCCCTGCCTGGGTCGGGTGATCGTAGCAGAGCCGCTCCAGTGGTTCCTGCCAGCCCGAATCATGGATCCTGCGAAAAGCCTGTCCCGAGATAAGCAGGGAGCGGCTCCATCCTAGCAAGAAGGGCTGAAAACCCCGGAAAGGTAACCCCGAGGGTCTGGTGGAGGGTCCTGCCCGGCAGAGGGCACTCGGAGCCCGGCCAGCCCGGGCACAGCGCGTTATCCTCCCGTGGATGTTCGTACAACATCCCTCCCAGGGCGCTCAGCCGCCGGGATCAGCCCCAACTCAGTTCTCTGCGGTATTTCCTGATGGAAATGGCAGCTACAGCTGAAAGTTCGTAAGCGTAAACACACAAACACTGAGGGGAAAAGAAACCACAGGGACTTTCTTTTTTACTTTTAAAGGAAGTTACTAAGGAAAAGCCAGACATCTGGAGCATCAGGAGTAACAAACAGTGAATCGGTGTAGGACAGTGTAGAAACCAAACCTGTGCATTAGTAGAGAAGGTTAATGTATCCTATTAGCAGGCTTTCTACAGTCAGGGGTATGCTGAATAAACACTGACAGCTAAATTTTATGTAAAATACTAAACCTGAGAAATGGCATCATCGGGGAGATATTTGGACCATCCTGTAGCTGCCTGGTTTAGCTGGGATCTTCAATGGCGCTATTCCAGTCAGAGGGAATGTTTTAACAATGATGACCGTGGCAGTCAGGGGGCCAGAAGACATGAAGAACATTTAATGATTAATAGAATCCTGGTTTTCAGCAGAAGAGGTAACTTTGATTACCTTCTTCACCCCAGGGAGGATCCCCCTGAAGGGGAGATTGAGAGCTCAGACCTGGGGCAAGCACAGCATCCCATGGTGACAAATGTGCTGCCACCAGGTGTTTTAAGCCATGGAGGGGAGATTTGGCTTGGATTTACCTATTAGTTAGAAAAAGCTGCTTTTTGTTTGTTTTTATGCCAGCTTCCTCCCCCCCTAGACTCTCTCCATGTTCTAGCTGCTGAGTTTGTGCATTTTTGGCAATAAGATCCAGCTCCACTCCATCTGCAGCCTTAACTTTCCCTATTCCCTCTTTTTTCCATATGCAGAGGGGGTGGTGGTCGCAACTAACAGGTGAGGAGTTGGGATATCTTTTCTTTTTGCGGGGTGGAAAACCCCCTGATGATTCCTGAGCAGCCAATCACTGCTCCTCACTCCTGAGCATCCTCCCTGCTTCCTTCCAGCAGGAGCCAGGAAAACCCACAGCCACGCACCAGGATCCCTTGGCTCTCTCCAGCACCTCACCCTGGGATGCTGGATACTCTCTATGCTTCTCCCATCAACTGTCCTTCAGGCTTAGGGCAAAAGGCAGCATGAATTAAGCCAGGCTTGGGGGTGGGGAGGAGGGAAGCCCCCCTTCCCCTGTCCCAGTCTGCTGGGTGGCTGCAACCCTGCACAGTGGCTGGTGCCCAGCAGGCAACACAGAGGCGTTTGGAATCTGGGGGATATTTCCTATTAGATTTGTTTAATAGTTCTGAGGTTGGTTAAATATGGAGTGACAAATTAATTCCAACTTAACTGCTTCCCTCTCGCTCTTCCTGCCGCTCGCAGCTCCCCTGTTGCCCCGTTAAACAAGAGCAGCTGGTGGGATCAGGGTGGTTTGGCAGCTGCCAAGGTTTGTGTGCTGAGCCCCACTGGAGGGTCTGTTCCCCTCTGGCTCTTGGCTCTGCACGTGCCCATGTGCCACCTTCCTGAGAAGGGGCAGAGGGAAACATTCACCCACCCACAGCCGGAGGCAACACTCTTGGAGTCGAGTCCTGGTTTCCACCCTTGGAAAGGGTGAGTGCCTTGGGGGTTGTTAAAGGTTGTTATAGAGACCAGCAAGTCACCAGGTGCTGGTGCCCACCAGGAGCCTCCCAGCAGGTGGGTCTATCCCTGCACAAGCTGAGACAGCTCCGGGGGACACTTGGATCAGCCCTTAACCCTCTACAGACTGGGTGTTACTCCATGTGAGGGTGCCCCTGCTCCCTGCAGCTCCTGCTGGAGTCCCTGGTGGGGACTGGTGCAGGA
Source organism: Lepidothrix coronata (assembly GCF_001604755.1). Classification (NCBI taxonomy): domain Eukaryota; kingdom Metazoa; phylum Chordata; class Aves; order Passeriformes; family Pipridae; genus Lepidothrix; species Lepidothrix coronata. The sequence continues at coordinate 334,167 of NW_016690495.1, read as the reverse complement.
CCTGGTGGGGTCCCTTTGCTTGTGAATCACAGCCAGGAGCAGGGGGTTCATGGTCTGGCCAGGGGCAGATCCTCAGGCCTTTCTTGGGCAGGGCAGGAGTGGAGCATGGGAAGGGGTCCCAGGGGGTTCTTAGGCAGACACTCCAAACCAACACTGCAAACTGTCCCCCCTGAATACATCCATCCCAAGAGGATATTTTTTACCTATCTAGAGGTATAAAAGTAAGTCCATATGCCCTGTTGTCACAGCTCTGTATGGTGCATATTCTGTTTGGGTGTGCTGTGGTGAGGGGTGACAAGAGCAGGTCTCATTTCTGTTATTTTTTTGCCTTTCTTTTGTTATTTCTTGTCTTTCCATGGGTTTGTCCAGATACTGCTCACTCGGCTTCCACCACGGACTGCAGGGAGAGGATCAGATGGGTTGGTCTTCCAGAAGGTGGTTTGATCACTCCAACGTGCTCAGAGCAGTGGGACACGAGCTCTTGGGGCAGCATGGGGAACAGTGAAACTTTATTGAGCTGTGCCAAAATACAGGTGTGAACTATGACTCAGCTGGTGGTACAAGGGCTTGGTACCAGATGATCCCCCAGATGATGCCCCTTTCTCTGCCTGCAGGGGATGGGGCACCAAACTACACAAATAAGTGAAGGCAAATCAGCACTAGCACAATATAAACACTGGTTTATATTGGTCCCTTCCTGGCTGTGCCCACCCTGGGGTTGGGCTCCACAGCTGTAGGAATTGCTGGGTAAAGGCCAGTCCTGGCTGTTCAACAGGCTATTTTTTAAATCACTGGAGAAACTACCTGGGGGTGACCCATTTTGTCCATCTTAGCCATCATCCTCCTGTTTTAACCCCAGCACACCGATTTCCAGCCAGCCCAAGTGAAGGAGGTGAGAGCTGTGCTGTCTAAACAGCTCACAGACCCGTTTCATTTATGGAAATGTTTCACTTCTGACTCTTGGATGCCTTAAAAAACATTTAATCCTCCTGCTTCCCTCAGGAGGACAGATGCAAAGACCCTCCTCCTCAGCCAGGTTGCTGTGGGGGCAAAGCTGAGCCCTTGGCTGCCTCTCAATGCTGAGCCTGATGAAATCCTGTGGGCCACAGGATTTGGTCATTTCTTATTGAAATTTGGCATTTCTTCCCTGCTATCCTCCTGCCAGTCATCCTGTAGGTTTAGCAGCAGACACCAAGGACCAAATCTTCAGCAGGAACAAACCAGACCAGCCTCGTATCCTCTGTGGAGCTGGATTCCTTCCTTTTATTGGAACAACAACAACAAAACCAACACAAAGAGAGCATCTTTTCTGCAGTTAAGTTAATTATTTGTGGTCTGGATCTGGCAATATGAGAGGAAATTAGCCCAGTCCTGATGATTGGACATTATTAGCAGCACATGAGGTCCATCTTTTGTTTGCTGGGGCCCAAGCCAGGTTTTTTTAGCACTGTCTTCTTTGGACAGACATCTTGTGGGGGGTTACATTAATATTTTGGCTTTCTGACTGTGCAGTCCATTCTTTGCCACACACTGGAGGCAAAGCTTTGCAGTCTCAGTTGACTGGACTTTGTACAGGCTTTTTCAAAGCTTTCTCCACAGATGCCTTTAACGATTTTCTGAGTTCCTGTCGGAGTTTTGTGCTGGGATAAATGTGAGAGGGCTTGTCCTCAGATGGTGCAGGCTGGCCTAGAGCCACTGACTGCGGGAGAACTAAGTCATTCTGCTCAAGCAGAAGATCTGCTGCTCAAACTTCAAAAGGCCACCCACATGTGCTTGCCGAGCTGGAGGTCTAAATTAGCAAAAACCAGAGTTTTTCCCATGGTTTTCACTCTGAGCCATAAAATTACCCATCTTTATTGGAAATCCTCTAGAAGTGCTTGAGCCACAGTGCACTGAGAGCATGTTCAGGTTTGTGATGCAAGAGAGTATCAGGTAAAGTTTCTTCTTCTTCTTCACTTGAATAAATGGTGGTTCCACTGTAAAGAGGTTTTGTAACTCTAAGTAGAAATTAGTGCTTCGGAGAGGGGATTTTGTTTCTTTCTGCTTTTTCCAATAAGGGGAGTTGTTCACAATCAAAGATCCCAGAGAAGCTGTGGCTGCCCCAGCCCTGGAAGTGTCCAAGGCCAGGTTGGACGGGGCTTGGAGCAACCTGGGTTAGTGGAAGGTGTCCCTGTCCATGGCAGGGGGTGGGATGGGATGACCTTTGAGGTCCCTTCCAACCCAGGCCATTCTGTGGACGTCAGCCCCATGGCAGATGTGATGGTTATAACAGCTCCTCGTTGTGGGTGTTGGGGATGGTCGCTGGAAAACCAGGAGTTCTCTGCTGGAGGGACCTGAGGCAACTTTGAGACCTGAAGCTCTTCAAAGTCACCTTCACTGCCATCCACGTGCCAGCCTTCAAAAGGGAGTCGTTTCTCAGGGAAGGGATGTCTTCATTTTCGGGGTGCTAATGGTATCCCAGCTCTGAGCCACTTACAAGCTACTTGCTTGCTGTGTGACCCTGCAGTGAGGCTTAGGATGGGAAAATGGCACCCAAGGGTGCCCTACCCTGTCCCTGGCCATGAGGAGAGAGAAGGGCTGGTACCTCTCAGGGATGTGCACAGTAACACTGGCATTTGGTTACTGAAGGCTTATCATCTGTGTTTTGGAAAACTCATTGGGAACTGGGAAGAGCCTTTGCTTTTGGAACATCCAGCCACCAAAAGCAGTCTGGCACAGTCACCAGGAGTGTGGCACCCAGGCTGCTGCTGGGCTGAGAGTGACACTGGAGTGACCTGTCTCTGCCAGCTTCAAGGGGCAGCTTTGGCAGGAGAACGAGCAAGAATTCCTGCAAATAGGGTGGAAACATGGGCTATTCCTCGTGGTCAGGCTGCTCCTTCTGCTCTCCCATATAGACAAGGGGTAGAGGTAAGGAAAGGAAGACTTATGACCCTCAAAGGCGGATCACTGAGCTGTCACAGAGCTGTGTGAGTCAGTGGAGCTGTGGTTCCCTGTCACACTTTAGGGTCTGGTCATACACACATTGTTCTTACCCAGAGCCATCCGAATGGACAGCCCTGAGGTCTGGACACACACAGAAATCTGAGCAGACACCCCAAACCAATCCAAGAGGGGTCTGTATGACGTGCTGTGGAAGAGGAGATGATGCTCCTGGGGTAAAAATAGTGCTGCGGTACTTTTTTAAGGTTAGCAACTTGCACTTTGCAGGAGGGAGCTATAAAAAGAAGTGCCTTGCACGAGTGCAAATCAGCCCTGAAAGCATTCCAGCGCTTACAAAGGAAAGGATATTGGAGTGGGATTTTCCAGGGAATCACAGTAAAGTTCTAGCTACGCCCTTCATATATCCTTGCAGGTATGTAACAGAAAAGAGAGTATTTATCTATTAGCAATATCGTTGATTTTTAAGGACATAAAATGTTCCCACATCGCCCCCATTCCTGGGCTGTGGAGGGCTATTTATCCCGTTCAAAGAGCAGCGGGAGATAAAGCCCGGTGCCTGTTAGTGAGAGGGGGTTGTGTTTCAGGGCTGTGCCACATCTTTTCCTCTCTGAGCAGCACAAAAAGGTACACCTGGGCCTTCAGAGGCACGGCTGGGACAAAGGGGCTGCTCATCCAGCCCAGCAGTGCGCAGAGCAGGTGTTCCCCTTCCCCTGGGTGCCCTCTCATCGAGCCAGACAGGCACTGCAAAGCCACCAGAGCCAAATCCAGGTTCCCTCGGACAGCCCAGACTGCCCTGCTGTCAGTAGGTGTGGAGTGGAGCTGACTCTGTGACAGCAGAGGATGAAAGCGGAGCTTGCCCTCGGTGAAGCACGTTCCTACAAATTTTTCCCCCGCAGGAAATCCAATATATTTTATCCTGTTTGTCAACACGGTTCATTCTGAGAGAGCCCCGAGTCTGCGGCCAGCAATTAATGCCACTTAAAAGCTTTTCAGAGGGATAATTGCCTGTTGTTCTGCAGGCATCACTCTCATTCAGATGCTAATGGCTGTCAGGGGCAGTGGCCATTCCCACATTGGGGGCCAGGTATGCCCCGCTCCCCTCGCCTTGGGAAGACGCTTAATGGGTCTATTGTCCCTGAACAAGGGCAGCAGGGAAACCCCCCTGTCCCTGAGGAAGCCGTGGAAATAATCCTCATCAGTCTGTGTCACTTTGGCACAAAAGGCAATAGGGTGGACAAAAAAAGGAAGGGGGCATCCGGCACAAAGGGGGTGGAAGTCAAGGTGTCCCATGTTGGGGGACTTCCAAGAGGGTTGTGCCGGGCTCACGAGCAGAGACTCACCGCAGCGCCGTGAAAACCCAGGGGATTTTTCCGGCCGTTCTCAGATTTTCACCAGCTGGGGTTGGATGTGTTGTTTTTTTGAGTCATGGTTACCTTTTTCTGGAGGTCAAGTTTACAAGGACCGAGTAGGAGTCGTCAGCAGGACCCTCCCGTGATGCAGTTGATGTCTGTGGGTAGGTTTAGTCCTGGAAGATGCAGCATTAGGTGCCCAGACCGCTGTGCTCTCAGTTGTCTGATGGGAGTGGTCTCCTTGCAGGGTAAGAAACCTCCTTCCTTCTTCTCACAGAATCACAGGATGGTTTGGATTGGAAAGAACCTGAAAGCCCATCTCATTCCAAACCCCTGCCATGGGCAGGGACACCTTCCACCAGCCCAGGTTGCTCCAAGCCCTGTCCAACCTGGCCTTGGACACTTCCAGGGATGGGGCAGCCACAGCTTCTCTGGGCAACCTGTGCCAGGACATCCCCACCCTCACAGTCTCATTTTCTTCTCACTTTATTTTGCCACTAAGGTTGAGCTTAAGCCATAATTTCTGAGGGAAACTGGAGTTCACATGGATATGTTAAAACATATCCTGCTTCTTTCTGGGATCTCTAAGTGTCCTGATCTTCCTAGACCCCATGCCCTAAGGTAGGCTGGCCATGATGAAGCCACGTTGGCTGGAGGTTGTCCCAGGGTTCTGCTCCTCTGGGTAATCGTTCAACGTCATGAAACCCTGGTTTGCAGCCTCTGGATGAACAACCCGACCAAACAGCCCTTCCCTCTGTGAACCAGGGAGTGAGGTCAGTGAGGAGAAAAGCCACTTTCTGAGGGAGCACATGCTCCTCTGTACAAACAGTGAGTGAGGGGGGAGCATTCAACAACCAGGGGGGTCCCTTTATGAGGGTTTTGGTTTTGCAGCGTTGGGGAGAACCGGCTCCTCTCCCCACCTGGCCACCTCCTTTGGGGGCCCTCGTTGTGGAGCCCTCCCGGGGAGCCCTGCAGGCTCTCAAGCCCCCAGCCCCTTTGTGTTGCTTCTCCTTTTGGGTTTCACATGGGCCTGTTGGGGGCTGCAGGGCTCCCCCGGCTCCCACCCCGCGGGCCACTTCTGCGGTGGAGGCAACCCAAGAAAGGACTGAGCCACTTCCATGGAAACAAAAGCCTGTTTTCAAACAGCGTGAAGAGAAACTGTTTCTATCTTAGGCCTTTAATGACCTGAACTGTCCATCTTTAGGAGAAAAGCAACAATAAAAAGCCACTTTGCTGTGCCGTCGCTGCGGCCGCTCTCCAACCACGGCTATTTTTTTGCCACAGGAGCTTGGCATCCATCCTTTTTTGTGATGCACATAAAAAACTAAAGGGGGTTTTATTTGCCCCCTCCAGCAAACCTTGCTGCTAGGAAGAGGCAGGCACGTTTGCAGCAGCGGTTCCTATTTTCCCTGGGAGAGGAGTCCTGTGCCCTGCGTATTTCTGTGTTGAATAAATAGTCCTTCATGTTGTATGCGGTGGCTCCGGGCACCCCGCTGAGATCATGTCCTTAATACAAACAATACGACACATTTATTCTAAGCTGACCGCGCTGACCCCCAAAAGTTTGTTCCCTCCGCTGGGACTCCTCGGCCTTTTCATTCAGCTGAATGGCCAGCACAAAGACCTTGTCGCATCTACAGTCCCTCCCTAAACAAAACTCGCCGAGGAAGGGGGAAGGAGCGGCGGGGGAGGGCGGGGGAGAGGAAGAAATAGGCAAACCTTGACCCCTCCACCTAAAATAAAGTGGAGGAATTTGCATTTTAAACCTTAAGACGCTCGGCCGGGTCTCCCTGCCTCTCCTCCGGCCGGGAGTTTTGACTCCCCTTTTGCAAACACCCTGAGAAGCTGCGGGCTCGCAGCATCCCAGCGGAGCCGCTGTCCCGGCGCCGGGAGCATCCCCTGCTGCGAAGAAAGGCTCCTCTCTGCTCTCCTTTGCATTCCTATTTTTCCATAGATTAGAAAAAAAAAAGAGAGAAAGAGCTCTACTTAACAAGGAAATAGATGTTCTCTCCCCCTTCCCCCACGGCCGGTTTTTGGAGGCAGGCGAGCGCTGGGAGCTGCTCCGGGTTGGGGACTGTTTCCCATGGCCCCGGCTCCTCTCTCGGAGGTCACTGCTCGCTCTGTCAGGGATGGATGGACAGCCGGTTGTGACAAACATCCTCAGCCACTTGGGTTTGCAGGCAAACACAGAAATGGGGGTTCATTTGCTGTGATTCCGAATGGGAAACAGCAAGGCTGGTGCTGCCTCAATTCATTTCCAACTGGCCTCCAGGAAAAGACCTGCTTTGGGGGCCAGCTCTTGTCAGATGTGAGGCAAGGTGTGTTTGTGTGTCTGATGGACTTTCTAAAGTGTTCATTTTAGCTGGGAACCTGCCTGGGCATCGAAAAATTGTTAAGTCTTCAAAGATGTGCTCCCAGCTGCTCTCTTTTCTTCTCCCAAACTTGGACTATCTCAGAGCAGCATCATGCAGCTTTAGCAGAGTGGTACTTCCAGGTTGCTCCGTGGTACTGAGATGTTGCTCTGCCAGTCAGGGCCCTGATGTTTCCCCTCTTTGCCTCTACTTGGCTGTACCACCTAAACCATTGTCTCTAGGGCATCCTGCTGGGTAATGGGAGAGGGTTCCTGACTCCTTGCACCGGGGGCTCAACCCTCTTATAACTTCAGTGGGGTCCAGGCTCATCTTTTGATCATCTCTGAGCTCTCCCTTAGCTCACAGTCATTTTACCACCTCAGCTATTTACAGTGGAGCATAGTTTCTCTTTTTTCCCCTTTTTTTCCCTGAAAAACTGCACAGTTACAGTACCACATGTGGACTTCATTACACCTGTGATGGAGCTGCCTCATATTTTTTTTTCCCCTGTGCATGCACAAAGCACTTTGATTGCCCGTGGCTGACTCTGCCCTGGACGGCGGGGTCGGGGCAGCCCCTTTTCAGCCTTCTGGCACCTCTGAAGTGGCACCACTTGAGCATCACAAGATCTTTGACCAGTCTGGACCTCACCCTCCCCAGCTGGAAAGGGGGCAAGGCTGTACCTGCCTCCCAGCTGGGAGCCAGGGATATCTGCTGGGTGGTGGCAGAGCTCAGGTGAGGTGAGGAGTTGTTCTGTATTGTCGGGGCTGTGCCCTGGGCACGTCTTTCCTTTGGGCATTGCCCTGACCTGTGACATGCCCCACTGCTGGAGGGCGAAGGTGGGACCATCCCTGCAGACTGCCAAGGGCTCTGGCTGAGGTCAGCTCTGTGCTGGAGGCTTTTGTCAGTGTAACAATATCACTGTGCTGACCAGAGGGTTTGTCTGGAGCTGAAACCCAGCCCAGGACACGGCTGTGGATGTTACACACGGTTCTACCAGCACAACTACTTCAGCTGAGTTAAAAAGACAAGGGAGTGGCCCATCAGATGTCTCTGTAAGAGTGTTTTGCTCATGTACACAAACCCTACCTGAGGGGTTTTGAAGTCCAGTTGCAATGACACTGTAGTTTGTCATAACCCAACCCACGGGGGGGGGGATGAGATGCACATCCTTGAACTCCTGCAGCAGGGTGGGCATTTCAGAGCAGGTTCCTGAGGTGCTGGTCTGTGAAACTTTTTCCCTCTTGGCCTTTTCCACCCCCTTGCCCTCCCCCAGATTGTGAGCCCCTTTTTGCTGCCACATCACTGTGCAAACAAACATGTTTCTCGGTGCTGCTCTCCAGAGTCTTGCTGGCTTGTTCTTTGCATGTACAAGGAAACTGCATGACCAATTCTGTCTGGAATCTGTTCTTTTATCTCCTTTTTTTTATCCTGTGCTCTTTTCTTTTCCTTTTTTTCCCCTCAGGCTCATTAAGAAATCAATAAGTGGCTCAATAGGGCTTTGCTTAACCTGATTCTGGAAGTATTTCTTCCCCTCGGAACGTGAACCAACTTCTCAAATTGATTTTGCTGCTTTTGCTCCTTTCCATTTAACAATATTCTTAGTGCTGTGTCTCTCCTTCTTAGAACAATTCACAGCCAGTGATAAGTCCTGGGCTGGCAGCCCCTAACAGTGCTCACCTGCAGGACAGGTGTGATGTGTAACACCTTGCAACACCTACATGGGCGAGGGAGGAACCATCTGTTACTGATCCAAAACCATCACGGTTTAATCTCTTTTAAAGAAACGCCAGCAGTCCTGGAGACATGCAGAAATGCTGCCTCCTTCCTGTTAGCCCTTGGCTGATCCGTGGTGCAGGAGACCAGGAAGGGAGATGAAGTTACTCCTCTCAACTGGACCTGTGTGGAGAGTGATACTGTGCTAACAGAGGAGGGGGCCACACCTAAAGGAACTGTTATCTGTTTCTTTTCATCCTCTAAGTACTGCTCTGAAATCCTTTAGGGTCTCTAATTAACCCCGAGTTTAGAGAACACCCACCAGATCGACGTGAAAACTTTAAAGTTCCTTTTCGTGGCACATTCTGCCCATTCTCTTTTGTTTTTGTGTTGTGATCTGGAGTTGGAACTCTGAAATGCACTGGCATGCAGAACAGAATTTGACATGACAAAACAGAATTTCTGGAAGCATTTTCAACAGGTGGGTTGGATTTTAGCTGTGATTTTATTTGGGTACATTTTGAAGAATTGAAGTCTGGGAGAGCAGACTCACAAAAATCACAAAGCATCTAGGATAAAAGTACAGGGAAATGGCACCCACTCAGCAGCACCCCTGCTAATATCCTGCTTTATTTAGACAGAAACTGAGAGGGATTTCAAGCAAAGGTTAGTTAATATCAATTTTTACCCACCTTGAGGTCCAGCTCTGTCTTGGTTGTTTAGCACTGATCCTACTCAGTGCCCCAGTACACAGAGATATCAGTGTTTGAACACGTGTTTTCATGAACTTGCAGCCTAATTCATGGCTCTCATGTCACAGTGAGTAGCTGATGATGCTGATCCAGCAGCATAAACCCAGTCTGCTGCAACATGAACCCATCTCATGTCCAGAGCTGCAGGACTCTGGTGACTGGAGGGGAGTACCTTGACAGGCCAGTTTGCAGGAAAGGTTCTGTGTTCAGCCTTGCCTTCAAAACTGTGCAGCTTCTCCCTCCAAATGGCACTTGGCCCTATTTCCTGGTGTGTCTTCTGATACACCATCCAGTCACCTCACCTTGCAGGATGGGTTGTATCCCCCCTGTCAGGACACAGAGGTGGTCTGGAAATTTCTGGAGCGCCTGTGGCAAATCCAGGCTGTGATCACCTCCCCTGAGCCAGGAACAGGTTGCAAATAATCACATTTACCTGTTGTAAATTGCTGTTCTTAATCACCCAGAACAGACCAAACAAGGGAGATGAGCTTGGAAGGGAAGGGCTGGGTGGAGGTTTGGGAATGCTGCAAGCCAGACCCAGGCTCTCCCACAGAATACACCTGTCATGCTTTAAAAGCTGAAATCCCAGCCCAAGGTGTCCTGAAGTAAAGCTGTAAGGGCTGTGTGGTGATAGAGAGTCTGGTGGACACACAGGAAGAGTGTCCGTGTATGGGTCATACTGTCAAATCTCCTGTGGGTGAGGTCTGAAACCAAAGACCAAAATTAAAAGGCAAGACTCTGCAGTTCCACCTGGAGCTCTCCTTATGCAGGGATGTCTGAAAATAACAATAAACTCACGAGAACTTTATGACCACGGCCAAAGAGGAAGAGGTCTCAGTCAGGCTGGGTCTGACCAGGCTATGCCAAGTGCTCCCAGTTTGGGGACTGGGATTTGGAAAGGGAAGATTGTCCATCTAGACTCGGTTCCCCATCCCCCCTTTTTTTTTCCCCCAGTTGTTTTGCAAGCCCTGAAAGGAATAGACTCAGTGTTATTCTAACTTTAAATGGGAGGAGGGGGGAGGCGAGGAGAGCAGAGAAGGAAAATCCATTTGCTGCAGCACTGTCAGCTCCTTAGTTTTCCTTCAAGTCTGACAGGCCCAGGATTAAAGGGTTGGTTACAATGCCCTGACAGTACACATTAACAGCCCTGAATGTCTTAACAACCCGGCTACTGGAGATGCATTCAGAAGAGTCTGTGAACTGCTTTTCCCCTTTAAAGCTCCTGCTAGACCATGTTGTCCAGTGAAATCTTTTGTGGTTAAAAATGTGTAGACTTTTCTTTCTGATTCCTAAGCATGTACGTACACAAACCCCAAATTCTTTGCTGTCTTCCCCCGGGGCTTATGCCCAGTTGTCCTTGAACCATTTGGCTTGTGAAAAGTGTCCCTCTCTGACTGCACAGGGAGTTTATATCTCCCCTTTTTATTTTAGCTAGACTTTCACCTAAGTGTAAACGAGCAAAAGCTCACTCGTGGGGGTGGAGTTATGCGGAGCTGTTCCGGCTGAGGGGCTGGACATGTAAAATAAGGGGGTTTTCCCTGAAAAAAAAAAAAAAAAGGAAAAGGAGCCTCTGATCAAACAAAATCCCTGTATTGATTGGCTACATTTGCATCATAAAATGGAATTCACCAGCCACGGCGTTTGCATGGATGGACAGTGATTGCAATAACCAGGGTGTGTTGCTATTCTCAATGTATAATAATTAAGTTTACACCAGGGTATCTCCAGTCATCAGCAGGACCAGGAGATGTGTTTCCACTCCTTGAGTCTCCAGGGAGTGGGACCAGTGACCCACTGTGGTCCCTTCCAACCTGCCCCATCCTGTGATTCTGTGGAGGTTGCTGGTAGCTGGTTGTGTTTAACCTCAGCAGGTTTGGCTCCTGTCTCTTGACAGGGACAGGGACCTTTGTGCTTTAAACCAGAAGGGCTTTGGATGAGTCTTCCTCGCCTTATTAAAACTGATGGGGTCGGTGGTATTCCTGTGGTGGCATCCAGGGACCTTACACAGGAGGGGTGGCCCTTTTTCAGGCAGGGAATGTGGGCAATGTGCGAGGAGAAGACAGACAAAAGGTTCCTGGTCTGTGCTGGAGGGAAGATTGCTGGATGCAGGAAATATCCATGAACTGTTCTGAGGGTTCTCTCATACCGTGGGTGAAAAAAGATGGGTGTGGAAGTGGGAAGGCCCCCAGGAGAGTGAGAGGTGGGAGATGAGTCAATCCTTGAGGGGTCAGAGTGGCTGCATAGTCTGGGTGATTTCTCTTTCTGAAGAGGGGGGAGATAATCTGAGGGGAAACCTGATTAGAAGTGAGGAGTGCGATCCATGAAAGGGGAGGGTGGAAGGGGGGATAAATGAGAATTAATTTAGCGCAAAATCAAGATGTCAAGAACAAAGTTAATCAGGAGACAAGGTTAATTAATGAACACATCCTTAAACCATCACAGCTACATCAACACCACCAGCACTAATCAAAGCACTAAGAGTATTGAAGAAGAGACACTGGGAATTGTTCCTAACCCCATGTGAGGTGTCTGGGAAAGAGAATGGGGGAAACAGGATTTTGTTGGAAATACTAACCTGTTGTGGGGAGAATGACAACCCCCAAATGCTGAAGTCACTCATCATGGTTTGTTTTAGAAGTAGAAAGTGGGTAAAAATGATGGGCTGGGAATAGCAGAATCTGTTTGTTAGGCACTGACAGCTTTAAACAAGTGACCAAACTGCTCAGGTAATGAGGGCCTGGGAGGTGCTATTGACCTGAGATCCTTCTAGAACATGGACAGCAGCCTTCACAAAGTAAAGAAGTGATAGGTAATTAAAGATGCTGTTGACCTGAGATGCCTCTAGAACATGGACAACAGACTTTACAGAGTAAATAAATGAGAGAGACAGAGAGTGGTGGTGAACGGTTGGGATCCAGTTGGGATCCGGTCACCAGTGGTGTCCCCAGGGATCAGTGTTGAACCCAGTCCTGTTTAATATCTTGATAATCTGGATGAGGGGATTGAGTCCATCATCAGCAGATTTGCAGATGACACCAAGTTGAGGGCGAGTGTTGATCTGCTGGAGGGTAGGAGGGCTCTGCAGGGGGACCTGGACAGGCTGGAGAGTTGGGCTGATTCCAGTGGGATGAGGTTCAACCA
>NW_016690495.1:256035-321339 GCF_001604755.1 Lepidothrix coronata | reverse complement strand
GGGTTGGACTGGATGATCTCAGAGGTCTTTTCCAACCTGGTTGATTCTGTGATTCTGTGGAAAGCAGCACGTCCTGTCTCTGGAATCTCCAGTTTGCCCATCCAGTGTCCCTCTGACACTGCTCCCTGGGTGCTGGTGAAGGCAGCCAGGCTGGGGGAGACTGCAGGAGGCAGAACCAGCAGCACCTGTGCTGGAAGCAGGATGGAGGGAAGCACTGTCAGGCACTAGGACAGAGTCTGACCTTCTGTTTGCCAATATTTTTGAGAGCAGAAAGCTGATTTCCAAGCTGGTTGGTAAAGACTGCTCTGTGGACATGTGTGATGGACACAGGAGCTCCACCTCAGAGCAGCCACATCTGTGTCAAGTGTTGCCTCATTCCTGTTGGTGAACAGAGGTGGCAGCTCCTCCAGATTTAACCTCCTATTTTGGCAAAGTCTCCTTCTGCTGCCGACAGTGTGGCTGGTGACTGGACAAGGGGTGCCTGCAACCAGATTAGACCAAACCCCACCTTCACAAAGGTGAAATCAGAGGGTGACTCTCCCCCCTGGATTTTCCATGTGGCATTTGCCTGGTTAGGCATTGACAGATCCCAGGTTGGAGTTTTGCCATTAGCTTCAAGTGTTTCCATGGGTTTCCTGAGAGATCTGGGCTGGAAAGTCTGATGCTGTGCAGTGATCTGGATTTCCTTCAGTGATCTGAAAATTCATACACTGTTCTGGAGAGACCAGGCAAACAGCACTGAGGGACAGGAATATGGAGTGGCCAGAAGTGCTTTTTGAGAGCATTAAAACCCCACAAAAATCAAAGTGCTTGCCCTGGTTAAAGCTGGAGATGGAGGAACGAAGAGTGCAGCAATTCCCTGAGAGTGAAATATGAGGGAAAGGGAGTTTATCAGTCTGGATAAATTAGAAACTGAAGATCACAGGAAAAATCATGAAGGAATAAAAATATAGTGGAGTAAATCCACATGTAGTGGTGTTAAAGAGGGACTGATTTCTACCAGTATTTAAACCAGAAAAAGATAATACTACCAGTGTTTTTGCCACCTTTCTCTTTGGGATGGTGATACACAGAAATCAGAGCCATTCAGTCAGTATGTGTGTCCTGGGAATGTCAGTATGTGTGTCCCACACTGGGGAAAAATCAGATGGTGTGTTCCTCTTCTGGGATGTGAATGATGCCATTGCAAGCACAGCAGAAATATGGCCAATCCATGGGAAGAGTGGGCAATAGGAATCATGGTTTTAGTAGAGGTGGCACTTCTGAAGAACTGCTGCCACAACGTTGGGGCCTTTATATATATAAATATATATTTTTTTCTCCTTATTGCTGTAAATTGTTAACTCAAGACAGGAGGTTTTACTCTGCTCTGGCTCTACCACAGCCCTTGGTCCTGAGGCAGGAATCAACGTGGGGTGGTCCCCTGACCTGGGCTGTGCAGCAGGTCAAGCCAAAGCATCACAAAGGCCCTAAAATCTATGAATAAGTGCAATTCTTTAGGAGTCAGTGCCCCCATTTTACAGCAATCTGGTGAGGGGCCTTAACTGGGTGACAAGGTAATTTCCATACAGTTTAAGTACATCCTATCTGGAGTCTCAGGGCCAGGGGAGGTTTGACCCAGGGTGATTCTGAGCAGCTCTGTAAGATTTGCAGCCCGGCCCGTTCGAGTCTGGTGTCCTGTGTGCTGAAGCAGCAAACACTGATCCCTCAGAGAAGGGGATAGAAAGAGTAAAAGCAACTCTTTCCTTAATGCATCCAGCAGTAATTCCTGTGGGGAGGGAGGGAGGGGTGGGAGGCAGTTCTCTGACCACTGCAGGTGATCGGTTCAGGGGTGTGATTCCCTCTCCCGTGTTCCTATGCAGGCTACAAACATTTATTAATGGTCATAAAATATCCTGCCTGTTTTTTAAATCCAACCAACAATGTATGACTTGACCACCGTAAAGTTTGTCTCAGAACCACCACAAAAGGTTTGAATTACTCCTGGTGGCAATAAAAGCATTCTTTGGGCTAAGGCTTTGCTTTATTGTTAGCTTTTATTTTTCTCAGTCCCCCTTCCTACCAGCAAGACATAAACAATGGGGGCTGAGTTGTCGTCCCCCACCCCCTCACACCTCCATTAATAAGATCCAGGAACCAGCAAAATGAAGGAAACAGGAGCAGAACAGTCATGGAGGCGACTGGCTGGTGATAAGCACAGCTTTGCCTGGTGTCACAGAAAGTGTTGCTTAAAAAGAGCCTTTCTCCTCTTTGCAACCCAGAGTGCCCCAGTCATGTAAAAATTCTCATATGAAGAAAAAAAATACTGCATATCCACACACCTTTTATATATTTTATATTATATATATAATATATTTAATTAATATTTTAATACATAATACATAGATATATTGAATGGGTGAACTCAGTGTCACTAAAGTGCTTTTTATTCCGAGTTGATTCCTTTCAATGTGAATTACACTATATTAACTTATAGCTGTAATATTAACTTCCAGACAAAAGCATCTGCTCAGGAGTTGATTTCAGTTTACAATGTCTGCCTTAAATATTATTCTATAGTTAATACAGAAGAACTCTTGACATAAACTCATAGTGAATTAAGCATCTTGATGTTGAGTGGCAGCTGCATATCAAACATCTCCACGACTGTAGATTGAATTCCTCCTCTAAATCTACTTTTCTGCTGACTGTAAAGTCATGGATAACTTTTTCATCATCTGCCCTGAATGGAGACACCAGAGGTCAAGGTAAATAAGAGCATCTGAACTGGACCTGAAGTGCTGCCAGGGCAGGAAACACTGAGGGGGCACAACAGCACTGGTGGAAATCACAGAATCACAGAATACCCTGAGTTGGAAGGGACCACAAGGATCATCCAGTCCGACTCCTGGCCCTGCACAGACACCCCAAAAATCCCACCCTGTCCCTCACAGCGTTGTCCAAACCCTCCTGGAGCTCTGGCAGCCTTGGGGCTGTGCCCACTGCCCTGGGGAGCCTGGGCAGTGCCCAACCAGCCTCTGGGGGAAGAACCTTTGGCTGAGATCCAACCTGAGCCTGCCCTGACTCATCTTCCTGCTGTTCCCTGGGTGCTGTCACTGGCTGGGAGAGTCCTTGGGGTGTTGCTGGGTTTGGCTGCTCTAGTGAGAACCTTATGAAGGGTTATTTCCACAGTTCTTCCCATGAACTGATGGGAAATTGTGGCCACGAGAAAGGTGTGAAAACAACCTGGATATTGTGTGATTTTAGCCACCTCATTCTGCACGTGCCCCACTGAGCCCTCCATGCCCAGTGAGTGCTCCCCATGAGCTGATGAGAACTGTCAGTTCTGTGGGGAAGAGAGCTGAGAAGGAGCAAGAGATTATTGCTCTCCTTGTTGTTAGATTACACTGGGTCCTGCTTCCTTGAAGATTTCATGGAATAACCTACTGCAAAAGAGGGCAGAGAAAGAAATCAGAGAGGAAAATGGGGCATCTGTAAGCAAAGCATGATGAAAAGACAGGCTCTGAGGGACCAGGGAACTTCACAGAATCACAGGATGGTTTGGGTTGGAAGGGACCTTAAAGACCATCTTGTTCCAACCCCCTGCCATGGGAGGGTCACCTTCCACTGGACCAGGTTGCTCAGAGCCTCATCCAGCCTTGTCCAACATTTCCACTTGAAGCAGGTTGGAGCAGTTGCATGTTTTGGCTGCCCACAGCAACTCTGCAAAACCTGCAGTCTTGGCTGAGGAAACCAAACCATCTCTTTGGAGCTGGCAAAAGAGGGGAAAGGAAGTTGTGTGGTAAGTAAGGAAGAAAAAGAGTCGTGAGGAGGAGATGGAAAGGAGGAGAGTGAATTCAAGATGGAGCCTGAACTGGGGGAAATGAAGGGGCTTTTAGGGCTCCTTCCCTGGCTCAGACCAGTCATGTCAGCTTTTTCAGTCTGCCTCCTTTATTGAGTCAGCTTCAAATTAGGGACCTCCAAAATGGGGCAGGGAGGACCATCACCTCATCATGTCCTTCTCTGTGTGGGTCTCAGCAATGCTCTGCCACAGGTTGGACCATTGTGGCTGGACCACTGTGCCACTCAGCCCAGTGCTTGGGTGGTGTCAGGAGGTCTTTTGGTTCACACCCTTTCCCTGCCTTTATCGCTGCCCCCCTTGTGTGAGCAGTTGTGTGGGGATGAGCACAAAGAGCACTCCCAGCTGGACGTGAGTCACTTCTTGAGCAGCTCCAGATAATGTCCCAGAGGATGTGTCAGGTTCCCCTCTGCAGTGGGAGCCTTCCTCTTCCTCGCCCCACGGAGATGTCTCAGCTCCAGGGAAGCAGGGAGGGGAGGTGTGGGATTTGCACCTCGGTGCGCTCACCGGAATGAGTTATGGAAATCCTTAAATCCTCCTAAGAAAGGGCAGTCAAAGCTGAACTGAAAATTAAACACTAAGCTGGTACAAGCCACCTCACCTATAAATCCAGTCCTGGTGCAATTTATTCCTGCACCACACTTACTGCGTGAATGGGGATTTACGGCCGGGGAATTTTCACATCCCTCTTCCGCCAGCAGCGCCCGCGGGGCTTTACGGACCGCGCCGTGCCAAGGGGGCACTTCCAAACCTCCTCCAGCCCGCAGCCCAGCCCCGTGATGGGCAGGGAAGGGGGAGAAGAAAACAGGTCTGGTTTAGCGAACCCGGAGAGCCGGAGGCACCGAGCCCCTTTCTGTGCGTGCTCGGAGTGTTTGGATAAAGGCATCTCCTAAAGGGGGAATTTGTTTGGTTTGGACTTCATTGAGTGAAAAGCTCTCAGCCCCACGAGTGCTTAGTTATTCTCTTGTCTAGTGGCTCCTCAACAGCCCCCACCGATAGGGAGGAGGCTTCCTATTTGTGAGAGTGGCCCCGCTTGTTGAAATTCTCTGGTGACTTAAATTTATTGGTTTTTCCTGAGGTCCAGCCATTTGAATTGCAAACAATGCCCCATCCCTGCCTCCTCCCCCCCTTCCCCGGGCAGAACAATACGCAGAGCTGAAATAAAGCCAGGCACCGCGGACTCTTGAAACGGGAGCGCGATTTCTTTCCGCATGAGCGGGGAGGTGGAAGTTTGCTGCCTTCTGGTCCCGCTCATTGATGCAGAGGATGTCTGTGAAAGGGGAGGGAGGGATCTGCGGGAAGAAAGAAGGGAAGGAGGCCAGCTCATGGATGATGGTCAGAGATCCTTTTTGCTTTATTTATTTATAACCTCTCCTGCTTAAAAGGCCATCCTGAGAGGGGATTAATGCCGGCGATCCGTGTGTACCTCTCTCACTCCTCACCCCTCAGCAATCCCGGCAAGGATGCAGGGATGGGGGGGATGGGCTGTGCACTCCAAAACGATCCCATAACTGAAAAGGTGAACTTCTGTCACACTCCTGGGAGCCACTGAGCAGCTCTGGTCAGTCTGAGCTCAGTTAAACACGCAGAAAGCTGGGATGTTGCTGTGGGAGAGCTGGAACACCGAGCGTTTGGATGTAAGATAAGAGCAGTAAATGAAAAGAAGTTGTTACTGCCTGAGTCAATTTTAAGGCCTGATTTCTCCTCTTCTGTTGGCTCAGGGAGCTTCTGTGTTGGTTCACTCACTTGGGTGCTTTCTCCTTATTTATGCTGCTGGGAGGGAGGAGGGAGGACGGGCGAGGTTGTCTCCCGGAGGTGCTCTGGTACTGCTGGTTAGTTAAAAGCTGCAGGAGAAATGATAGAAACAACACACAGCTTGTGTTTCACTTATTCTTCTTTTAAGCCACGGGGTGTTTCTGAAGTTTTGCCTCTGCCTGGCTCTGCTCCCCTGGAAAAGCACAGAAATCTTGTCTGCTGGAGCACATCTGAGGTTATCCAAACACCCTCGTGGGAGCCTCCTCCACGCACAGGGAGGGTTTGGGCAGGGGGTGTTGGGGCAGGAGTTACCCAGGGGCAGTTGGGAGGCACAGAGAAGATAAGAAACCCCAGAGGAGACAGCCAGGCCACTGCTGTGCCCTTCATCACAAACATCCTGCAGAGAAGTGGGCAGTGAGCTCAGGGGGGTGGAGGAGATGCTGATGTGAGGACAGGGCAGCTCCTGGCACTCTGTGAGGGAGACTCACAGCACCAGCACCCAGAGGCACGTCTTGCAGGGGCAGCCAAGCAGACCATGAGTGCATGACCCACTTCATACAGTAAAACTCACCTCTAGGATGGTCCAGCCAGAACCACAAAGGTCCAGAGCTCCCAGTCCGTGTCACAGAGGCTCTTGGCTTTAGCCCTTCTCGAGTTTTGGGACCGTTTGCAGGAGAGGGTGGTTCAGATGAACCTGTGGTCTCTCAGGGAGAGCTGATGTGAATTTGGTAGCCTTGGCTGCAGAAAGACCCTGGAGAGAGGGCAGGGGGGGTGTCAGAGGTGAAGGCTCTGGCAGCAGAGGGCAGTGGTGGAGCGTGGGGTCCTGCCCTTTGCTGGGGTCACAGCACTGTTCTTTTCTTCTCCAAACTGGCCATTTGGGCCATCCTCTCGGCACATCCCTTTTGACTGATGGCCATTCACGTGCAGTGCTCTTTCTATCACAGAATAGCACTTGTTTGGTTCTGCTGTGAGAGGAAGGCTGGCAGAAGTCTGCTATAAAAGCCAAGAAACTTGGGGGAGCAGTTCTCTCCCCGGCCCCTGGGCTGGTGAATGCCCTCAGTCAAGTCCTTCTGCTTTATATTCCTCTTGTAGAAAATGGCAATAGGGAGCTTGTTCTTTGTGGCTGAGCTCTGTGGCACCTGCTGCTGCACAGAACTTTCTACAGCTGCTGTAGAACAGTTAAAGAACATTTTCTCAGTGCTGTGAGCTCTAGCAAGGTGCAAGGCAGAAGGAGAACAGACCCAGAGACCACCTCAGGAGCGTGGGGATAAGGACAGGCTTGAAGCACTGCCAGCCCTCAGCCTGCAGGAGATAGAATGGTGAGATATAATAAATCCTCCTGTGGACCTGAACGAAACTCTGTTCACCTCTTCAGGGAACCAAGCCTTGGCTCCATCCTCTAGACAAATTAAAGCAGATCAGCATCAAAAAATGGTGTCTGAAATTTGTTGTTCCCCTGGGCTGGCTGTCCTTCACCAGAGCAATGTGCCCTGTGGTCACAGGGGCTTTGCCCAGCTCTCTGATGCCTTCACTGCTTCCCTCTCTGACCTCCAAACAGGGAACACATTAAACTTTACCTTTTTGCAGAGGGTTGGCTGCTCTGAGGCACCTTGCTGCTCTTTGCTCAGCAAGTAACCTAAGCTGTGATCAGATATGGCAGCTGTCCCGTGGGTGAATTCCTCTTTATCTGATGCTGACACCACCGTCACAGGTGACTACTGCAATTCCTGGGAAAGGCAGCTCTGAGCATTGCCCCAAGCCACAAATCACCGATTCAGACCCTTTTTTCTCCTCCAGGAGGGGAGGAAATAGAGGAGGTTTCAGTGAGACAGGAGAGAGATGCTTTCAGCAGATTGGGCTTTGTCTCTGGAAGCACCTGATGTGCTGCAGGAGGAAGCAAATGGCAAAAACCCACTCAGGAAGGATAATTATTCATTATAAATGCTGTCTAATTTTGTCTGTGAGTCAAAAAGGGAGGCTACTGGTATTTTTGAGAGGGTTGTTCTTGCAGGAATTCCATCCTTCCCAAGGCCAGAGGGTGCTGAGGATTTTGGGGCTCATTTCGTGTTGAGAGGAATCAAGTTTTTGGATTTTTATAACTTTTTTTTAAGTAGTTCTTTGAGTGAGCTTCAGAACTCAAAGTAAATCCATTTTGCTTCTTTACCAGGGCTGGGAAAAGATGCTCCAACAAATAAGTGCTGATGTTTATAAATGGGGGATTAAAGGGACAAAGATATCACATCCAAAGCTGCAGAGAGGTCTCAGAGATATCAGGGACTTTGTAATCCTGGAGAAATAAGGTTCAACAGAGAAGTGTGACTGCCCAAACACATTCCTGGAGGAGGAAAACACACGGAGACTAAGATTTCTGGGGCTCCTGGACACCTCATGAGGGACATTTCAAGCCTCGAGGCTGGTGGCATTTCCAGCCCTGGGGGCTGCAGTTTCTCAGCTGCTTCTGTCAGTCATACTTAATTGGTATTTATTTTCCCTTTTCACCTTGTCTGTAGGTGATAAAGGTTTAGAAATACTCACATGTGTCCTTTTCCTGGTGGGAGATGAGATGCCTCCTCTCCCAGCCCCAGGAGCTGTGGTGCTGTTCAGGAGCCTCTGCCCTTGCCCTGTCCTTCAACAGGGCTGTGTTCAGGGAAATCAAACTCCACCTTGAGTTGCTCTTGGTGCTGGTTCTCCTCCACTGCATCTGGGGGTACCCAATCACTGGATTCAGCACCTGTTTTCCAGTGTTTTGGCCTCGTTATAATTGTGCTCTATACAAACCTCAGCCCATGGCCCAGGAAGTGGCAGTTCTTTGAAGGGAATCCCCCTCTTTTAATTCAATTAATGTTGAAGCTAATTTCCACCCCGGGGGCTGAGTCCCACTGCCTTTGAAGTCAATAATAGTTTTGTGCTTCCCTCCAAGGGGAGCAGGTTGGAGCGTGTCCCTCCCAGCCAAAGGCTGTGCCAAGCATTTCAAAGGGCTCTGTGTGCTTTCCGTGCCCAGGGAGCTGCATCCTGCTCCAAACCAAGGGCTAGGTGTCAGCAGGGTGAGGCCATGAGTCCTGGGAGTCTCTGCCAGGAAGGCCAGGTGGGTGTCAGGGGATGGAGAGCCCTTGTTTTCAAAGCCCATTCAGGATCTCCTTCCTAAAAGAGAAGAGTTGTTGCTCCGTGGCCACTTTGAGACCTGCAGTGTTTGCAACGAAACACAGATTTGCCCTCTTTGGGTTTATTTACTGCCAGAGGTTCTCTGTGTCTTTAAAATTCCATTTAGATCGTGCTTTCCTGGTTTGATTTAGTGGAGTGAAAAATGCAATCCACTGTTTTTCCTCCTCAGATCCAAGCTCCAAGAGCCAAATGCTGAGATGAGTTTGCTTGCTGTCAGGGTGGTAACTGTGACACTGATTCCAGCCAGCCAAAAGGTGATTTCCTTCCCCTAAACCTGGCACAAAACTGAAGTATGGAGAAAATCTAATTGGTTTTCACCACCTTTATTGCTGGTGATAAGCAGGGGCATCTCCAGGAAGTGTTTACACTTTAGGAGGATCTTTTCTTTGTGCAAGAGCCTTATTTGATCAAGGCTAAAATGATTAAGCTTCAGAGGAAGGCAGCATTGCTCCACATCATGGCTTTTTATTATGCCTTAACACCCATATTGAGCAACTTTGGGTTTTATAGTGATTTTGGAATAAAACTAATCGATGTCATAGAAATAAATGCAGGAATCTTTGATGTGTAGATGGAGCCGTAGGGGGACGACACACAACCCAATTACTGGCAAAAATGGAACATATTACACATTTTGTTATGCTTCAGCTATCTATTGAAAAATACTTCTACTAAAGTCTTGATGTGAAAAAAAAAAAGTGCTGTTCTGCTGATTTTTGCGCGTCTCTCACACAGGAGGAATGCAGCTTTTGGTCAAGGTTTAGCACAGAATCTTAATGCACAGATTTACACCAGAATCAGAGTCATTAAGGTTGGACAAGACCTTTGAGATCATCAAGTCCAACCGCTGACCCAGCACTGCCAGTTCCACCGCCAGACCGTGAGAAGATTGGAGTTGTCAGTGCGAAATTCCGCCGGAGCGAGCGGGACAGATTTCGCATCACTGGCGATCCAGTTCCTCACCTACCTGGCGCTTTTCCATGTAAAGGGAAGCAGCACAATTCCCTGGTGTGCCTCTCCAGCTGATTTCCGAGCTCCAAGCTGCTTAACAGCCGGAATTTCTGAGCCCCGCGGAGTGCGAGCGGCCGCTGCCTCCCCGTGATGTGATCGGAAATGATGGGCACGACACCGGGAAATGAATATGTAAATAGTCATACGATCCCCGAGGGATAATTGCTTTGTTGTAAAACAGTCTCACCAGGAAAGCACAGGAACATGACAAGTCTCATTGTGCTTTTGGGATAGACGAGCAGCCCCAGATAAATATCTGAAGTGTTTTGGGTGTTGCCGGGGTTGGATTTGGAGAGTGAGCGCTGTGCCATTATTCGCTGTGACACCGCCGGGTTTCGGGCTGGCTCAGGAGCAGAGTGAGAGGTGATCATGGTTATCTGATTGGACAGGGAATGCTCCAGCCTTTGCCTCCAGCCACAGTCCAGGTTTAACAAGCTCCACGCTCCAGAGATAAACCCGTCCCTAATCCTCCCGAGCCCGAGACGCTGTCGCCTGTTCAAAGTGCGCGGTCCCTCCTCGCTGGGACGGACAAAGCCAGCCTGATAAAACGAGAACTGAGCCGTGCTTTGGGCCAAAAAATTTAAAAAGAGTGGAGATCTAAGCTTTCCTTTGAGATTAAAAAAAAAAACAAACGCAAAACACAAAGGCTCTAACTGAGGTTGGTTGGTCAGTTTGTCTCGTGTCTCTTTGATGCTCGCGGCCCCTGTGCCAGGGGCACCTCCTGATCGGGAGGGGAAATTTGCTTATGAAAGTTCTGAATAAAAATGAAGGAAGGGAGCAGCCTGTACAGGTGCAGATCTGGAGTTTAGGATAAACACCTACAAGTTTGGATTTCCTGCCTTCCACTTACCGTAACTGTCTAATCTGGCTACCCATTCACCTTTCCTTTCATCCCAGGATGTCTGGTCTGATCTAACTGCCTGTCCTTTCATCCCTGCTATCTTCCTCTTGATCTGTGTTTTTTAGAGCTCATTCATCACACCTTACAACTTCTAAAGCACCCACATAGGGCCACAGAGTTTCTCTTTACATTTTAGCCAAAGTGCTTGAAGGGATGGAAGGTGAAGCCTCTGCCGAGAAACCCGGGGAGAGGAGCTGTTACTTCTTGTTTGAATCACACCTGAAAGCACCTCGGTGAAGGCACCGAACAGAGAAGCTCATTGTTCACATCCCTGAAGCTTTGTTTCAACTCTTTGCCCACTGGAAAGAGGCAGGTTCATAATTATGGCTTTCCTGGCAGCATTTTCCCTTGTGCTGGGTAAGGGATGCAAGTGCTTAGGGCACCAACATACTCCAAGTGGAAGGCTAACAGAAGACACTGGGGCAAAAGGGGAGACTCCAGAAGGGCCATTCCCCTCCCAGAGATATTTTTGGCCTGTCACTTTGTTTCCAGCCCGGGTGACAGCTTGATTTTGATTTCTAAAGAGGGGTGGAAAGCATAGAGAACATCTGAACAGGAATAAAAACCTGAATATGGGACAAAAGTGGCTCTTTGAATATGGGACTGCATTAGGGCTCTTTATTCCAAGGTCTGAAACTAGGAAGGTCAGGGTGGAAACGGTCAGTGGGGACGAGGGAGATGAATCATACATCACAAATGGTGCTGGGAGTGTCAGCACTGCCTGCCTTGAAAGAGGTGCACCAATTTCTGAAGCAATTTCTAACTAGCAACCAGCCCCAGACAATGATTTAGGGACAAAATTAGCCTTACAAGGAACACCTCTTTTGGAAGGTCCCTCTCTCATTCTCCCTTGCTCATTCCTTCTGTTCTTTTCTTTCTCTCCCCCCCTCAAAAGGCGAGGTTGTTACTTGGGAGCCCTTTTGAGGGGAGAGAACCATGGTGAGATTCTTGCGTTGGCATGGCTGATGTTAATGGGTAACACCGGGGCCAAAGGTCCTTTAAAGCTCCCACATCTGCAGCTTTGTACAGACCTCACCTCCGAAACGCCTCAAAGTGTGTAGCCAGGCAGGGCTTAATGTGTATTAGCAAGACAAAGGCCCCTGGGAGGGGAGGAAAGGGGGATGAGTTTTAATTTACTGAAGATTTATTAGGCCTCATGAAATCAGCCTGAACCACCCATTTGCTATATCATCTGCCCACATCTAAAGGGGGCAGCTTTGTTGTGGGGAGATGGTCGCTGAGAATTATCCTGCAACAAATCTCGCCGGCGTGAAAAGGGACACGGGCGGGAGCAGGACGTGGAGGAGGGATCGTGCTCTCCACACAGGGCCCAAAATCTGGAAATATGGAAACGCAGGAATGCCATTCAAGCCGCATCCTGCCTTCCCTTGACTTTTGTTTGTGAGGTGCACGTCCCCTTTGCAAGCCCTGCTCAAGTGAGGTGTCAGGAGGGTGGAGAGAGGGGGGCGGAGGTGCCGAGGTGTGGGTGTCACCTGAGGTTTTTGGAGCTGAAGGGATCTGTCCTGGGGAAGGGTCAGCGAGTCACTGTTCCCATGGAGGTGATGCCTTTTTCCTTTCAAGCAGCTGCCATGTGTCTCCAAACCTAAGCTTGTAACTAAGGTTTTAATGTGGCTCAGAGAACTCCAGGGAATGACTCATCTTGGATGTCTTGTAGCTTGGCCATGAAGTTTGCAGTTCTGGGATTCCCTCAAAGGCCTCCGGGAAAAGGATTATTAATCATACCTGGCTCCTTTCCTTCCCATGTCCCAGTCTCACTGTGGCAGAATTGATTATTTAACTTCTGCCATGAATCCTGGAAAGAGCAGAGGAACAGTGCTGGGACGTGAAGGGGTGTGAAATGTCACCTCCCAGGGGACTGAGACAGGGAGGGCTTGGGGGTGCAGTCACAGGAACCATCTGATGGGGGATCACCAGGGCTCCAAGGGAGCCTTTGGAATAATGGGGGCAGGAACAGGGGTTCACTAATGAGCCACTGGGGTCTCCAGGAGAGGAGGGACAGCTTCTGAGCCTAAAACTGAGCAAGGCCCCTCTATTTCCCCTTGCTCAGAGCACCAGCAGAGAGGAGATGCCCCTGGGTGGTGAACTGTGTAATTCTCAGCAAGCAAACCACTACAGGAGGTTATGCAAAGCATAAGGTGTGGGGGCAGGCAGTGGGATCTTAGAATCATAGAATCTCAGGATGGTTTGGGTTGGAAGGGACCTTAAAGCTCTTCTCATTCCAACCCCCTGCCACAGGCCGGGACACCTCCCACCAGACCAGGGTGCTCAAACCAGGTTGCACCTTGAACTGGTGTAAAAGGAAGGCTGTTCAGAACCAACAGTCTGAGTTTGAACATAAGACAGAGGGATGCAAACATCCCACTCCCTGATGGTGGGCAACCAGGAATGTGATTTATACATCCAGCTGTATGTACATGTGATATGTGTAAGCAAATGCATGGCCCAATTTTCATTCTCTGTTGAATACTCATGTTCTTCTTTCTTACACTGTCTAAACCAAGACAGAGCCGCTCAGCCTAAATGTCCAAATGCTTCTGGGCATCACAGTTTAACAGTTTTCCTCTTTCAGACAAGGAATCATCTGAACTATTAGCCACAGGAAGTATTTCCTTCTCCTGACAGTTATCCCTGGTGTGCTGTTTTTGGGATGAGCAGAACATAAAAGAGAAGATTTGAGGGGAGGAAGGAGGTCAAGGGAAAAAAATGATTTAATTTTGGGAAATGAGGCTTGCTCCCATCCGTGGGGCAATGGGGGGTGAGATCAGGCTTTCCTAGCTGGGAAAATTCCTTTCAGTGCTGAAGCCTCACTGGAAGAGGTTGGTCTCTCTCAGAGGAAAGAGCAAAGCATTTTTGGCACAAAGCAGGGGAGGGAACAGTCCTGTTACTGACAAGTAGGTGAACAAGATGCCCTGCGAAATCTTATTTTGTTCGGTTTATAGGACTGTATAGAGGACAGAAACCCATAGAAACAGCACTCCTGCACAACCCCCCTCATCCCAGACATTCCCTATTCAGTGCTGGTAATTAGCCCCCAAGGAAAGGTCATTGGAGGGTACAAAGGGGCCTGGTTCTCCCAGGCAGTGGCTGCAGTAGCTGTACCTCGTGGCAGAAGCACAGAGGAATGACCTGAGGT
Organism: Lepidothrix coronata; assembly: GCF_001604755.1. Taxonomy (NCBI): domain Eukaryota; kingdom Metazoa; phylum Chordata; class Aves; order Passeriformes; family Pipridae; genus Lepidothrix; species Lepidothrix coronata. Next base: position 307,518 of record NW_016690495.1, on the reverse strand, counting down.
CTCTGTGCTCACACCCATGGACGTGGAGGTGACCTGGGCAGGGACCGTCCCTGAAAATTTGGTTCCACGTGTTTCACTGGCACAAAGGTGTCCCAGGGCAGCCAGAAGATGTGGAGACACATCAGGAGGAGATGGGAAGCAAAACTTTCTGTGGTGAGAGAGCACAGTGAGGGAGAAGGGAAGGAGAAGGGAGGGGGGTTGTCTGAAATCAAAAATTGGACGGGATGTTCTCCATGGTTTCATCTTTGCCGATAAAAATTACGTCAGCATCTCTTTCAGCATTCACCTCTGTCAGCATTCACCTCTCATTGGCTTCTTGGCATGAAGGGATACTCAGCAGCTCCTACAGATGAAGGCAGCAAAGTCTTCTCTGCCACTGCCCAGAGCAGCCAGCCCTCCTTCCCTGCTCAGTCACCTCCGTGCTCCTGTTTCCTTCCAGGCCTGGGGTTCTGGTGCCTCCTCTCTGTGACTTTCATCCCACCAATCCAAAAGGAATCCTTTTCCCAGTGGAGAAGTAAAGGAAAACCTGGAGCTACAAGCATAACTTGCACCCTTTGGTGGCCTCAGGTAAAAGAACTTTCTGATGCTGGTCCTTGTGGTGCCAGTGTGGGAGCTGGGAAGTGGATCCAGCTCCCCAAAGTCCCTGAAACCCTTTAAAACTGTTTCCTATGTCAAGGATAAATCCAGGTGGCAGAAGGGAAGGCCACAGCTCGATAGCAGTGGATGTTTGTGTCAGACAGCAGCCTGGGCCACTGAGGGTGTGACTCGTGGGTCTGATCCTGTCTGGAAGGTTGTGACAGCCCCCAGATGTGGGTCTGGGGCTGTCACACCACGATGGAGCACACACAGTGCTCTGGTTCCCTGGTGTCAGTCGTAGGGATGTGCTTAAGAGACCATTCCCTTCCCGTGCAAGCTCCAGATGCAGCACGTGGGAACCTGCAGCCAGATCCAGGGTTTCTTCATTCTGTGGTAATTTGCATAAATTCTTGTGCCTCACTTGAATGACAAATGCAGGGCATGGTACATTCTGAAACCATTCCTGTCTCCCTGCTCCAGAGGGTAGGAAAGTGCTGTGCCTCCAATGCCAGCCAGGTAATCCTGCTGGGAAGAGATTTCCTCAGTGAACCTGGAGTCAGGCTCCTGGTGTTTCTGTACCTTGGAATTCCTCACGGTGGCCTCTGATCCTTGTAACATCCTTCCCGGGGCACCCTGTGGCACAACAGGCACCACACCCTCTGTGCCTCCCCGCAGGACACCGACCACGAGGAACAATGAGGGAGACTTGATTCCCCCAAAACAAGCGCTTGGAACCCCGGGGGTCAGAAAAACATTTGGGAAACTGCTAATTCCCGGGTCAAATGTCAGGCAGGGAGGTTGTTGCAACTCTAGGAATTGTCACCTAGCAGTGGAATTTCAATGAAAATGAAACAAAGTTCTCAGTTGTTCCATTTTGCAGCAGCTCCTGCCAGAGCCGGGTGGGTTTGGCAGTAGAGCTCATGGATATTTTTTTTAAAGGATTTTCTCTTAGTGAAAAGGTTGTGTGTGGATGGCAGAAGGAGACATCAAAATGAAGGTATCTGTGAATGTGTGTGTGCGTTTCTTCTTGATTTGAGTCTTGGGATCTCAACCCCCTCCTCTGGGAAAGAGTCAGGGCCCTGCTCCTTTAGGGTGGGGCAGTGTGGGTGGGCACTGACCCACTGCAGAGCCACAAACTAAAGAGCATCTAAAAATAGCCCATTTAAGGGGGAATTGCAGGTGTTTGGGTGAAAGGCACAACGCACGGGTTCAGAATCACTCCAGCTCTGGTTGGGCTTTGCAAAGTTATTTCTGAGCCCTTATCACACCCTTATGATCCAGATCAGGACAAAAGGATGTGAGACCTCCCTGGTGCTCCTGCTTTTCTGTGTCAGTGCCATTTGCCATGTGATCAGCTGCGGTGTCACAGCCAAGTGCCTCTCATTGAGGCTCTGCATGGGCTCGGCAAAGGGTTAAGGTTCGTCCTATTGGTACAAAAATGCCTTTAGACACTGCTATTCTTGAAAAAACAACTGCCTGAACCATTGAACCCTTTTGGAGTTAGGAAGCTGTTCATCCTCCCTCAGGAGGAAGGGCGAATGTTGAACAGAAGAGTTACAGGCTGAGCAAACATGGAGCTTTTGGAAAGCAGTCAAAGGAAGCTGAAAAGCCATCTTAGATACGGAGCTGAGCATGAGTCACCCAGGGAAGTCAAAATAGACTGCTCAAGTACTTCACTTCAAAGCCCTCAACACCATCAACTCTCAAGCATCCCAGGAATGCCATTGCCCTTCAAAGGAGGCAGGGAGGGATCCCTGTGAGTCCCACATTCATCTTCCCTTCGGGGAGAAGGTCTAACAAAGCCCTTGGCAGGCCTTGCCTGTGTGAGGCCGGTGGGTGCAGGTCACCCCAGGGCACTCTGGGCTCCATCTCGTGCCCTGCTTACACCAGGGAGTCACTTCAGGGTTACTTAACTGGGAATAAAGAGATGCTCACTGACTTGCCAGGCATTGCAATGAGATCAACATCCACCTTTTCGTTGAAACCAGCCAGATTCCTGCTGCTGGCAGCAGGTTTCAGCAGGTGGGCTGGAATAAGCCCTGCTCACCTTGGCTGTACCCCATCCCAAGCTGAGCTTCCTGGGAAGCTCCCAGACAGAACTCTTGGCCAGCAGTGGGTGATGTTCGTGCCACAGGCAGGGCTCCACAGGCTCTCAGTCCCCCTGGCAGCACAGATGTGGGGCCGTGGTGGTCTCACCCAGAGAACAAGGCTGAAAATCAAGATTTGATTCTGTCAGGTGTTACAAAAGCAGGAGATCATTCTGATGTGAAATGGCTCTTTTTAAAAAATCACTGCTGTCTACAGGAATATTTTAATTTTCCTTATAATTATCAATTATTATTATTATTAATTTATCAGGGAAGACTGAAGTGAGAAATTTCCTGCTGCCTTGGCAGACAGTTCTTAGCAGGGTATGAAATCACCAACATCCTTTTGGGTGACCTCTTCACAAGCATCAAATTTCTTCTCCTGCAGATCTATTTGTTTGAACTGAATATTTCCTCCAAAATATTTTTTCCATGATATTTTAATCTCAACTCTGAATGAAAAAGTAAAACCTGAGCAGATCAAAGGATCACATTAAGAGGGAAATGCTTTTGTATTTATTTTCCTGGGGGAGGACAATGCAAGTCCTGCCATTTCTGCCACTGGTGGAGCTGGGATAGGTTTATAAATGACTAGAAGAGATTTAATAAAATCTCAGGGCTTAGGCAAAGCAGAGAGGGACACAACACAATGAAACAGAAACTGGAGAGGGAGTTTGAAGTGTTAGAGACTGAGAGCAATTGCTTGAGTTGGAACCTGACCAGGGTCCTGGGGATAACACCTCTCCTCCACAGACAGTGCTGTAGGAACTTTAATATAAGTAATGTTCAGGATTTGGGGATTTTTTTGCCTTGTCCAAGGGTTGGATTTAAAATATAAATGTTGATGCTGCTGAGGATTCTCACGTGGAGGAGAACCTGTGGGCAGGCCACAGATTTGGCCAAGGTTAAATATAAACATGCCATCTAGGTGACTTAGGTGCCAAAGTCTGGTTTTCCTAAGGGACTTAGATGCTTAGGCTCAGGTCCAACCATATGCTTTGAGTCCAAGCTGGGAGACAGGAGCTCAGACTAACATTGCACACGTGTTCTTGGGTGGATCTGGGTGCTGAAGTCCAAATTTTGGTGTCAGTCTGTGAGATATAAGTTCTTAAATCACTGAGAACCTTTGAAAGTATTACCTGGGCTTATGGTAAATATAGTTTCCAAGGAATTTAGCACTTGGAAGCAGGGTAAGTCAGACCAGTCCAGCTGTATTGGTAGGCCCAGGCTATCGATTTGCACCACACTTTCTCCAAGCTGCATGTCCAGCTTAACACAACCCAGGTGCCTGGGCTGGTGATGGAGGTGGCCTTCGACCTCCTGAGGGCAGGAACTGTGCCCCCAGCCTGGGGCTTTGGATGGCTCTTGTACCCCAGGAGCTGCTGCCACCTGCAATGGTTGTGTTCAAACCCCTCTGCAAGCTGCAGCTCACGCTGATTTTCCATCTCATGGCTGTGCCAAACTATTCCTGGTTTCATCCTCACGGTGTTTCCCTTCAGTGTGAGCTCAGGGAAGAGCTGTGCTGCTGGAAGCAACAGCTGTTTGCAGGACAAGCCTGCCCTGAGCTGGCAGTGATTTGGGGTGGTTACCCCACAGGCACCCTGCAAAGCTTCCAGGTGTGGTGTGGTAGGAGCTGGAGGCTCAGGAAAGAACCTTCTCCTTCCCTGGGGACGTGATTTGTCTGTCCTGGAGTGGCTTGATGTGCCCCATGGGAATACAGGGCCAGCTGGGCAGTGTGAGGTGGGGCACAGATGGGGGAAGAGAGTTGGGAATTCCCTCATCAGTGGGGTCTGCAGGAAGCAGGTTTGGCCTGCACCCTGAGAGCTGCACCTGGATTTTGGCCTGGGGGTGTTTCGCACACTGAGCTCAAAAATAACAAGGAGCAAATGCATGTGGAGGGGATGGAGCATGAAGGATCATGATCCAGAAGTCAAGGAGCAGTGCAGGCACACCAAGGGAAGGAGTTTGGCCATTCAGTCCTCATTTCCACAGTGGGTGCAGGTTGCCAAGGAGCAGAGTGGCACTGACCTCACCATCACAGCACACTTCTCCTGGCAAGTATCTTTTCCTAAGTATCCTCCAATGGGTGTAACTCAGGATATATGGGAGGCCCAGCTCCCTCCTGGAGCAGCAATGGGCAGCCAGGGGCTCTCCATGTTTGGATATCAGGATCTCTCCCTCTGCACCACAAACCACCTCTGTACCACTTTCTTAGTCGGCTTTTTGGGTTCAGGGAGATGTGCAAGGCAGAGAAACATCCCCTGTGTGTTGAACAAAGAGGAATTATGCCCCTCCACACCCAAACACTGGGAGTCAGGACCTGTTCAGAGGCTCCCTGATCACTCCCAAATGCTGTGCTCAGGCACTGTGGTCACTGGGAGCACTTGGCTGCAGCAGAAACCTGCAGCACAGAGCTGCTCTGGGATAGCCACAGGCTGGAGAGTGTCTTGAGCTCAGGGACAGAACAGCCACCACCAACTGGGGCACTTCCAAACAATCTGGAGGCATGGAGTAAAAGGGAGTGCATTTGCTTTGATCTATCAGCTTTTATCATTTGTAAACATCTATTAATTGGCGTTGTCAGGCCCAGATCCTTATCATCTTCTGGTCTAATTTCCCCTGTTCGATACATTTCCTCCACTATAAAAATACCCATCACCCACCCCTGTCAGCACAGATTAAATCTAACGCTCTTTCTTTCAGCTGCTCTCCCCAGCGAGGCTGTAAAGCTGTCAGCTCCACACTTGACAAGAGCCAGGCTGCCCTCCTTCCCTTTGTCTCCTGAAGGAGGAAAATATTTAGGTGTCACTGGCTGGATGGCAGGAGTGAAGTCAGCAGACCTCGATGCATCCACTGATCTGAGCCACGAGAGGAGAGAGGAGTTTCCAGCCCCAGCAGCTGGGATGTCCCCAGTGACCAGGACTGAGGCACATCTTTGAGGTTCACCCATCCCTGCTGTCACCTCCCTGGCTTCCCAAGGACTTTTGTGTGTTGGCACTCAGCAAACTTGTCCCTTGGAGTCTCCCAGCTGCTGGCATTCATCTGGCATCTCAGTATCTTCCCCGGCAGCAAGGTGTTGGCTCCTGGGGTGAGAGGGTGATAAAGGCTGTGATGTCAGGTCTCTTCAAAGGAGATGAGCCCAATCCAGGCCTCCAAAGCACAGCTTAAGGGCCAAACGTTTTCCAAACCTGCTGGCTGAGTGTTAACATCATGTCCTGACCCTGGGTTTATATAAAGCACAAAGGAGGTGGCTGCAGAGGGCACATATCTGTGTATTTGCAGCAAAATAGGTGATGGCAAGATCCCTGAAATCCCCTCTTGGACTCTCTCAGCACTCCTGTAAGCCACGTCTGAGCACCCCTGTGGGCTGAACACTCTGCTTCCTGCTCAGTCAACAAAACATGCCTTTTCAAGGGGGACAGGAGGAAAAACTTCCCAACAAAGGCAGAGCAGGGATCTGCATCAGCTGCAGCACAGCAGGGAACAACCAGAGAAGAAAACAGAGTCTGAGGCAGAGTCTGAGCCCAGTGGAAACGAGCAGCCCTGGGAAACACAGCCTGGAGGCCCAGGGTGGGCAGGCAGGAGGGTGCTGGGAGGTGCAGAGCTGCAGCAGCTCATCATCAACCAGACTGGAGGTGTTCCCTGATCCTCTTCCACCGCTGCTTCTGGGAGGTCACGGGGAGTCAAAGCTTAAAGAATATCCCTCCTCCTGCCCCTCCCCACCTCACAAAAGGCAGTTTTAAGCAAAAAGCAGCCCAGGAGAGGTGAGCAGGGGCAGTGCAGAGGTGAGCACCCAGGAGCAGGTTTCCCTGTGCAGATGTCACTGTTGGAGCACCACAGTGACCCCAAGCCCCAGTGATGGGATCCCGTCCCATGGCACTCACACCACTGCTCACAGCAGCTCAGCTGGCACTTTTATCACCTCCTTGAGCCCCAAATGCCTGCCCTTGAGATAACAAGTGTTTCAGGATGGTCCTAAGAAACACCTCAAGTGTGGCAGAGCAGGGTTGCTGTGACTCCTGCCCTGGATTCCTGGGGAGCTGTTCCTGCTGCTGTGACATCAGGCCAAGAGGCCTCACAATACATTTAATGTGCATGTTAGCACTCCATTAAATATTGACTATGCTTAAATAAATGATGCAGCCAACTTTCAAGGAAGAAAGTGCTTATTTTGTCAACACAAAATATCCCTCTGTGCCCTTATCCCTGTTAGTGGAACTGTGGCCAGAAAGTTCCCTGAACGAGGCCTTTGTAGCTGGTTCCATATAAAATCACTTGTCCAAAGGAGGCTCTGTTAGAGCTGAAAACTTGCTTTGGCCTTAAAAAGCAAAGGGTTTTAACCTGAGCATGTCAGAGAGATGACTTCAAGACTTTCTTGTGAATAAGAAATTCGTCAAAACCAACCCTTTCCCGCAAACTCTTTTGGCATAAACGAATCTGCATTTTGACAGAGAGATCCTTCAATGGAAAAATCCCAGAGGCATCTCAGACACTCCTGACTTTCTGCATCCTGATGTGCTGTGTGCCCTCCAGCTGTCCCCAGTGCCACACTGTCTTAGTCTTCATGGACTTTATGTAGGGCAGGTGCTAATTTGGGGGCTTAGCAAGTAAAGCCATCAAAAAAGGTGGATCAGATTCTGGATTCAGCCTCCCCCCTAAACTTAGGAGTTAAAGGCAAAATAACACTCAGCTTTCCCCAACAGCCAGTGGGGAGGGACAAATCACCCCCCCTTCTCCAGAGTATACAGGATGGTTAAATTTATTTGGCTGGTTCAAGGTAGAGCTTTTGCTTTTGCTGTGTCGAGGGACAACCCCCACATTGACCAGACATTGGTTGGGAGTTCCTTCAGGTGAGACCCCATTGCCTTTCTTTCCCTTTTCTGCCTCACCATCACTTTCCTCAGGCTCCCTCTCACCTCCTCCCTCTACATTTGTTTTCACAGCACCTTACAAATAGCTGGTTTTAATAATGTATTGTTGGAGGCTCTTTTATATGCTTTTGGTGCATCAATTATTGAAGCCCAGGGCTGGTGTTCTCTGCTAATAATGGGTTTTTTGGTTTGTTTACTCCTGTTGGCCAAATGTTTCACGGGAATGTTGTCACTCTGGCTGCCACAGGACATGCAATTCTTCCCAGCACTTCCCCCAGTGACCCGAGTGCATCACCACCAGCTCTGAGCTCAGCCCACACGGGCTGGGCAGGTTTTGATGTCCCCCGGGGTAATTCCAGCCACAACACAAAGTGTTCCCTCTGCAGGGCAGTGCTCAGAAGGGTCACATCTCCCAGGGAATCAGGACTCTGCCAGCATGCAGCCACCTTTCTGAAAAAGGCTGCAGCTGGTGGCTGGGGTTAGAACCAGCTTTGAACCAGGTTGTCCTCAGCTGCTGCTGCTGCACAAGGAAAGTGGTGCCTGAGCATCCTGCCAGCACCACAGACAATTAAAATGCTAAAATCAACGTTGACAGAGAGAGCTAAGTGTGATGCTCAGCACTGCTGTCTCTGAGCCAGGAGGCACTGCAGGGACCTGCCAGCCCAGATGAACCTGCCTCCTGATTTCTTTTGAGGGCACTAATAGTCACCACTGGGCATTTTCCCTGTGAAAGCTTCCAGTCTTTAAAAAAAAAATTGGCTTGGTTTTTATTTTGGAGAGTATCAGGATGGAAAGTGTCCATCTGTCTTAAGTGGCTCCTTGCATTTTGCAGAGGCCAAGTTGTGTTCTGGTAGCAGTGTGACTTAGGAAAACCTTGACATGAGGATCACAGGATAATTCAGGCTGAAAGGGTTCTTAGGAGGTCCCTGGTCCAACATCTGCTCAAAGCTCTGAGGTCAGACCAGATTACAGGCAGCTTTATCCAGTCTAGACTTTAAATTCTCTGAGGGTGGAGACTGAGCAGCCCCTGGCCAGGACACATTGACTTTCCATCACTCCCAGCTGGAGCCAAATTCTAACTGGCAACCTGGAAGTAAAGGTTATTTATCCTATTATCAACCTCTGGATCAGGCCCTCCTACAGAGAGAGATTATTTTAATTAAGTTTGACCTCATTTTGAGATTTCCCCATGATCTGCTATTCAGGCAACACCCCGAGGGCTCAGCAGCATCCCTGTGACTTCCCCAGCTGACACTGAGTCAGCTGAATGTGTTACAGTTCCAGTCATTGTGTCTGTCCTTTACCTTTGCAGCTGCAACATGAAGTGGGGAAAATGCAAATAAGATCATGTAGGTGGGAGAGCTGGAACCCACTGGTGCTTCAGCAAAGGCACAGGGTTACTGTGTCCAACCCTGGGGCCCCAATGTCAGCACATGAACCTGCTGGGCTGGAGCCCCTCTGCTCTGGAGCCAGGCTGGGAGAGCTGGGGGGGTTCACCTGGAGAAGAGAAGGCTCCAGAAATACTTTAGAGCCCCTTCCAGGGCCTAAAGGGGCTCCAAGAGAGCTGGAGAGGGACTGGGGACAAGGGATGGAGGGACAGGACAAGGGAGAAGAGCTTCCCACTGCCAGATGACAGGGTTAGATGGGATACTGGGGAGAAATCCTTCCCTGTGAGGGTGGGGAGGCCCTGGCACAGGTTGCCCAAAGAAGCTGTGGCTGCCCCATCCCTGGAAGTATCCAAGGCCAGGTTGGACGGGGCTTGGAACAACCTGGGCTAGTGGAAGGTGTCCCTGCCCATGGCAGTGGGGCTGGAACTAGGTGATCTTCGGGGTCCCTTCCAACCCAAACCAGTCTGTGACTCCATGACTCATGCCTGGTTTTAGCAGCAAAGCTGTTTTAAGGATGTTACACAACTGTGGGGTTTCGAGCAGGTCACTGGGTGGATTCAGGGCTAAAACAATCTGCAGAACAGAAAAAGAGGAGAAGAGAGTTATTTTTAACTCAGATCCATTTCTAAGACAGACCTCAAACCAGATGAGATGCTTTGGCACAATTATGGCGTCACAAACCTGGGAGGTGCCTGTCCCGTGTCAGGTTTGCTGCCAAAACCAGGGCATCCGAAAAGTGTCTCCTCAGCAAAACCCCACGTTCCTCCCTGGCTGTGGGGAGCCCGTGGCAATGCCAAGGTCAGAGTCCTGCCACAGCCAAGGCACATGGGAGGTTTCCTTGTGGATTTTGTCATGCACTGAAGTAAAAATCAGAAGCAAGTCCAGGATTTACCGTAACCTGAGGTCACCTGTGAAAACCAGGGCTGCTGTTCCTGGGCTGTTCCTGGACTGTTTCCCTGGGCTGTTCCTGGGCTGTTTCTGGACTGTTCCTTGGACTGTTCCCTTGGCTGTTCCTGGGCTGCTCCTTGAGCTTCACCTGGTGTTCCTCACCTGAAGTGTTTGCTGAGTTGTTTGGATCCTTATCCAAACTGCCCTTGCAGTCCAAGCTGGAGGATCCTTTGTCCTTTCCCTCCTGTTGGCATCTTGTCTGGTCTCCTCAAGCCACTCTGGATGCTGGAGTTTCCCATCAAGTTCCAGATAATTGTGTACTTCTGCTGTCTGAAGTGAAAGCTGCTGATCCAGGTGGGAGATGGGAAGGCAGGACTAGGTGTTCCCTTTTGCTTCTCTGGGTAACAAGTACTTTTATTTAAGAAGTGTTTTTATGGCCTGTTCCTGCATCAGACATCACAGAAGATGCTGAGATGGATTTGCAGTGTCAGGGGGAAGAACCCGGCATTCTGATTTGGGAAAACAGAGCACCCTGAGGTGGGGACATGCTGCAAAGACCCCCAGAAGAGTGAATGGTCCATTGGATCAGGAGGCCAGGCAGTGGAGGCACTGGTTTGAGCTGAGCTGGTGTGTGATTGCAGGTAACCCCCCTCTCTCACTTCTCCCCTGCCTTTGGTGTCCAGAGGCATTTCTGGAGACAGGGAATGTATTTCACAGTGTGGCTGCAGATAAAAAGGAGTTGCTGTGCCTTGTGAGTAAAGCTGACACTTGATACCTCAAGGCAAGCTCAGGACAGGACTTTTGGGGCAGCTGTGGGTTGATCCTGCTCCTTTTCTCTCTGGAAGGTGGAAGAAGCACTGAAGACACACTGAATTCAGTTGTACCCCAAAGTTATGCCTCCTTCTCTTCAAAAACTGGAAAGGAAATTTGTTCCCATTTTTTTTTGCTTGCAATGCAATGGCAACATGACTGACACCTGGACTTTTTTCTTTTATTATTATTATTATTGTTACTGTTTTCCTCTCCTACACTGTCAGCACTGCCCAGTTCCTAATGAGAAAGGCCAGGGAAGGCAGCTGAGGGTACCTCCCACTTCCTTTAATAAAAAGGTGCTGTTAGGGCAGGGGTTGTGGAGCAAATTTGCTTCATTAGGCAGATCCACACTCCCTCCTGGTTCCACACTGCCCAGAATTAAAGAGATGAACATTCCCATGCTGCTAATCTGGCAACAATAAGTCAGGGAAGCTGCTGTAGAGCACAGCACAGCCACAGCTGGACAGATGTCTGACTGCATGAGACACCTTATTTAAACACCAGTCTTGGCCCCAGCCTCATGTTTTCCATTCTGGTGAACACAGCAAGCCCTAAAACTTACATGGAGTGGCTGATCATTTCATTGCTGACACATCATGCTTTGGCATCTGCTGGCAGGGGTGGTCAGCCAGCTGGAATAATACTGCTTTGGGTTTGGTGGCTTTTTAAGAGCATCTCCAAGTGACTTTGTGCCTGCATGGAAGGGGAGGGCTTTCTCCATTCAGTAAATGTGCTCATTTTAAAAGCCCAGCATCGTGGTGCAAATGGCTCCACAGCCATGGGAGGTGTGGAACTGGAAGAGAAAGGGAAGGGAAAGCCAGGCTCAGCTCCTGAATTTCCCCTTCTGATTTGTTCTGTGACTTCAGATGATTTGTTTAACACTTCTGGGCCTCAGTTTCCCCCCTGTGAAATGCAGGGATCCTCTCCTACACCTCCAGTGTGACAAGAGGAGAAGCCCACGATGTTTAACCTGCTCCTCACCATTGTTACAGGCCACATAAAGGGATGTTCTCCTTTCCCTGAGGATTGGTCTTGCTGTCCCATGAAAAGGAGTGTTCTGTATCACTGCCTATAAGACCAGTTCTCACTCCCCTGTCTCTGCTGTGTTTGCCTGATGCTGGGGCAGGTCCCAGCCTGTGGCTACAACACAGATAATCCCAGACCCCAGAAATTATTAACGTTGATCAGCATCTGCAGCACTTTAAGAGACAGCAAAGCAGAGACAGGTGGGAGCCCTGAGAGCTTTGTGCTCCCCGTGGGTGACCTGGGACTAATGGGCTCCTCCATGTTGGGCCAGACCAGAAATTCAGAACAGGAAAATTCCCCAGGAAAGTGTTTGGAGAGGAGCAGGTCCAGAGGAGGGCAACTAGGCTGGTGAAGGGACTCAAGCACAAGTGCTGTGAGGAGCAGCTGAGGGAGCTGGGGGGGCTCAGCCTGGAGAAGAGGAGGCTCAGGGGAGACCTTCTCACTCTCTGCAACTCCCTGACAGGAGGGGGGAGCCAGAGGGGGGTTGGTCTCTTTTCTCAGGCAACCATCAGCAAGACAAGAGGGCTGGGTCTCAAGTTGTGCCAGGGGAGGTTTAGGTTGGAGATTAGAAAGAAATTCTTTCCAGAGAGGGTGCTCAGCCATTGGAATGGGCTGCCCAGGGAAGTGGTGGATTCTCCATCCCTGGAGATTTTTAAAAAGAGACTGGATGTGGCATCAGTGCCATGGGCTGGGAACCACAGCAGAAGTGGATCAAGGGTTGGACTTGATGATCTCTGAGGTCCCTTCCAACCCAGCTGATTCTATGAAATTCTATGAAAATTCTATGAGTGGAAAGGAGGAAGAGGCAGTGTTGGTGGAGCCCATCCTCCTGCTATGCAAACTGAGTCAGTGTGAAAGGGGGAAATGTAATTAAAGAGCCTCCACAGAGGTTTTACTTTTTATAGAACTTTCTCCCTGCCATGGGTTCCCAGAGCTGCTGGCTGGTTTCACCCTCCTGGCTCCCTCCTCCACCCTGCCCAGCTCTGCCATGGGGCCTGGGCCCAGATCTCCTCCCTTCTGTCAGTGCACCTAAATTGTAACCCCCTTCCCAGATCCCAGGGAATGAGGGGTGTTATTGGACATGAGTTCTCCTCGGGTTACCCATGACCTCAGCCTGAGGCCATGCCAGGAGAGCCCAGGGCATCACTCCCCTCCCAGTCCTGCCCGTCCCCCTCGATGCCCTGCAGGACTCTGCAGCTCTGGGGTCAGTTCCTGTGTGCTGGTCACTCCTGGGGACCTAAAGAGCTCCATTAATTGTGCATATGACTAAAAGATTGATGGATGAGAAAGAACAACTCTCCCCCCACCCCAATTAGTACTTCATCAAACACAGGCCCTTCCCCTCAGGATACTGGAATGGGCTGGGGTGGAGGGGGCTCCCTGCATACCTCTTGGACAGGGAGGTAATGGAGTGAGATTATCAGTCAATATTTAAATACAGACAAGATCTGAGCCCTTTCTGAATTGCCAGTGGGTCTATTGTGGCAAGGACTCCCCGTGCCCTGGATCCCTCATTTTTTATCATGCTACATTACCCACAGGGCTCTCGCATTCCCACACCACTTGACCTCTTGACTCTGTTATCTCCATCTTGGAGCAAACAAGAAACATTTTATTCCCACCAGCAAACTGTCATTCACATCAGCAGCTTCTGCTCCTTTTCCTCCATCCTCTGCCCCACTGGGAGCTCAGACTTCCCGAGGTGGAAAACACAGGCAGAATAAATCCAATTCCAGACCACTTACTCCTTCTTAAAGTGGCAGGGAAGATTTATGGCAGTTTTTTTGCCCCCTCCATGCCCAATGATTTATTATTTTCTCTTCCTGGGTGTCTTTCAATCAGTCATAAAGGGAAGTAGAAGGGTCTGGCTGAACAGATCACCTGGTAACAGTCAGATCAGTCAGGGGTGGTAATTGCAATTAAGATAAGTCCTAAGTAATCTGCTGCTCTTGTGCCTTCCCCCACAGTGGACCTGTGGTTGAAGGTATCTCAATGGTTATGAGACAAATTGCTCATAACTTGAGCAACAGAGCAAGTGTTTTAGTACAAGTTCCTTTAACATCCAGTGTAATTCTGTAATCTACTGGTGCCCCCCTGGTTTTAGTAAATAACTGAGCTCCTTAAGCAGGTCAAGCAATCCTGCAGGTAGATTAGATTTGAGCCTTGCACTGAGGGCTTTGGAGAGATGTCAGGTAATGTGATTGATGCTGAAATAGCAGTAGCTGAGCTTTGCAAGGGTACAAACAGCTGCATTTTAGGGTGAGGTGTTAGGTTGCTGTGGAGGACCCACAAAGTTATACTTGAAAACAGAGCAGTGGTGCCATTCCTGGGCTGGAGGCAGTTGCTGGACAAGGACCTGGCTGCTCTAGTTGAGCTTTTGGGTTTTCATCTCTTGGTGCACAGAGTAAAGCTTGGCTGTGCCTCCATTTAGGGCTTTGCTATCAGATGGGTGACACCAGGCCCTTGGCACAGGCTCTGCAGGGAGAAATTTCCTTTATCTTCAGTCAGTGCAGCAAAACCCTGCTCCCTCCAGTCCTGTGAGAGAGAAACTGCCTCAGAGGGGACCTGCCTGAGTGCTGCTATGGAGGAGATCAGTGACAGGGATCCTGGGCTATTCTGAGCTCTCCAACACTCACCCTCTATGCCCTTAAGCAACCTGCTGAATCTCAAACCCATTGCCCACTCTTTGCTTGGTTTGGGGTGAAATTAGCCCAGACCCTCAAGCTATTTGGATGAAACACTGTGCACCTGCCTGGTCCCTGGGGGTGTGGCTGCAATGTCCCTTGGACACTGGGGCTGGAGAGGCAGGGAACTGTCTGAGACAGGGTGGGATGGCTGAGCAGAGCAGGAGGAGATCTCTGTGATGTCCCTCCCTCCACAGGTCCCGTTGACCCACCTCTGCACCCACCCAGCTAGGCCTGGGGGTGATGGCATTCCACAGGAGCTGAACCCCTTTCCCAGGTGTCCATGAGGAGCACGGCTGCCCAGCAAAGGGAATGCCTGCAGATAAATGACTACATCCATTGTAAGGACTTGGTAAAGCCCCCATTGAAATAAATGGCAAAACTCCCAGAGATTTCAAAGGGATCAGGCCTGAATGTTTGTAATTCTCTCCTAGACTTATCATATATCCTCAGCACTGGATGCTATTTCCATAACAAGAGGTATGGCATTCCCTTACTTCCATGTTTGTTAAGTAACAAAGAGAGATTTCAACGCTTGTAGCCTTCCCAAATTTGTCAGGCACCGAGCAGTCTCCCCCTGGCTCCATGTGAGCTGTTCCCAAGCACAGCCCCTCGTTAGGACGTTGTTCAGATGCCATGAATATGCATCAGGGCTACGGTTGGGGTTTTGTTGGCATCGACAGTGACTTTGTCATTTAATGCTCTCCAGGGCTGTTTTAATCAACATGCACATTTCTCGTGTCAGCTTATTTCACTTCGCTGCTTATTATTTTATTTACAAATATTCTGGCAATTGCCTGGGTTTGTTCTGTAATTTTCTCCTCCCCGCTCTGAGCCGTTCCCAAGCCAGGATCTGTGGTTTCCCTCGCTTTGTCACAGGGAAGGATCAAATTTACCCTCCACCAAGCTTCGCTTTGCCTCCTTCCCCGTTCCAAAACGTCGATGGAGGAGGGAGGGGGTTGTTGATGGAGGAGGGAGGGGGTTGTTGATGGAGGAGGGAGGGGGTTTTTGCTCAAATGAGATTTACAGCAGCGTGTGGAGCCTTAGGCACCGGGGTTCAAATGGTCTAGACAGATAGGCAGGAGTGCCAAGGCCACCAGGGATGCGCCTCAGCTTTCCAGCAGGAGCTCCGGGCCTATCTGGGAGCTGCAGGATTTATTGGCTGTGGCCAGGGGAGGACAGGAATTAGCACAGTGCTGCTGTGGGATAACGAGACACCCCCGGGGAGCTCCTGGGGAGATGCTCCCCAGCCCTGGGAGAGATGGATGCTGAGAAAGCCCAAGGGAGAAAGGATTGATGGGAGGTGGGTCGGGAGGGGTGGGCGACACAAGGTGGGGAGGAGAAGCTCCCAGTGCTCAGAGGATCCAGCCAAGAGGGCAGGAGTGCCTGTGTGTGTGCCTGGGGGAGGAAGATGAATTTTGCAACCATAATTTGGACAGGCTGAAGTGGAGAGTGGGGAGAAGAGTCTAAAATGCTTCCAATAAACACCCGTGTCACGTCCAGCCCTTCACTGCGCGCCTGGGGGGTGGGAGCAGAGATCTTTTCCGGTCCTAGAGAGAGCACTTTGCCTCCAACCACTCACCAGAGTTGGTGTTTTAAGGGAAAGGTGCCTGCCAGGAATTCAAAAAATAAGTATTCAAGCCGTGCTCATGTGCCTTGGCACATTTCCCACCACAACTGCCAAGATGTCCAAACCTGAAACGAGCAGCACAGCATCTTTAATAATTCACTGACGGATGCTTTTAAAAAATGTGTGGTTTATATTCATGCCAGCGCTGACCCTCCCTCCTCTCTTCCCCATCTCCCCTTCCTCTCCTTTTCTTGCAGGTGGTCTATTTAATTTCAATTTCAAGCTGTTGCCTCCTGCTTTGGTTCAGCAAAATGACGTGTCTTGACCTATTCATTTCATGTTTCCAAAATCTTTTACATTTCCTGCCTCCTCCACTCCTCCTCCCCCCCCCCCGCCTCCCCACTTGAAAAGAAAAAAAAAAACAATTCCAACTCGCAAAATGAAGAATTTCCCCGCATCTGTAGAAAATCTGGCCTCACTTATACCTGTAAAAACAGTTGTTTCCCTTACAGGAAATGGCTTGCTTCAGCACCTGAATTTTGTTTTGGGTGTTTGTTTTTTTCACCCCGGTGAGATATTGATAAATCTCTGCCTGACTTTAGGAAGGAATGGGTAAACTCCATGAAGGATAAGTTGGCTTTTCAACCTCCCAGAGCAGAGGAGTTCACTTTTC
This sequence comes from Lepidothrix coronata, assembly GCF_001604755.1. Lineage (NCBI taxonomy): Eukaryota > Metazoa > Chordata > Aves > Passeriformes > Pipridae > Lepidothrix > Lepidothrix coronata. Next base: position 290,942 of record NW_016690495.1, on the reverse strand, counting down.
CCTATCAGAGCCTCAGGTCTTCCCTGACTCCAGCTGAGACAAGGGCTTTGGAGTGGGCAAAAAAAATGAGAGGAGCTAGTCCCTGTGCCCAGGATCTTGCAGGAGAGCAGACCAGAGGTGAGAAGGGGTATTTTATAATCTTGAGGACAAACAGGAATCTAGTTGAGGGTTTATGTCCCCAGAGTTTGGGTGGAAGTTGGTCCCCAGCAGGTGATTTCAGACACATTGCACCTCAGCTGTTATTGAGGAGGGAGCCTGGGGCTGAGGAGGGGCTGAATCCGGGTCCCAGCCCAAAAGGGAAAGCCAGGGTTCCCCTCCTGCTGGGCATGGTGTGGGTGTCAAGCAGATGAGAGTGAGCAGCAGCACTTGCTGTCCTTTGGAGAAGCAAAGGTCTCTCCTTGGAGGAAAAGACACAGATGGGATCACTGACCCCCCTCCTGCTGGTGGGCACACATGGCCTGGCTCCACATGCCTGAGGACAGGAGGGTTTGTCCCCTCAGTAGGGATTTCCTGGAGGAAAACCGTGGCTCATGTCCTTGTGTAATGTAAAATTGTCAGTAGTCATAACTGCCCCTGCTCTGTTGTAAATGGGGTTGTAGGTATGGATTGAATCCATGGGATGAGCCAGTTTCCCTTCCTGCTTGAGCAGCATTACCTTCTACTTTGAACATCTCCAGCTTGAAGATGTTGCCCTTCATGATTCCCATCTCTACATGCACGTGTGTGTGTGTGTGTGTGTCTACCTGCACATACAAATGCACTTAAGTTTGCCTTTTTAAACATAAAATGGAATTATTTTCTATAAAAAACAGAGCAAATCCCCCCCCCCAGAAGCCATGTGTCACCTACCACCTCCCCTTCAAACCCAGCCCCACAAAGCTCAGCCCCTGGGCAGCACAGACCTTGTTCTCTGCCACTGCAGACCACACAGCTCTGGCAAACTGTGCCCTGGGGAGGGGGCAGGAGGTGTTGAAGCCCCTCTGTAAGCAGGTTCAAGTTGCTCTGGGGTCTCTGTGGGCTGTGGTGGCTGTGTTAGTGGTGGTTCCACGGGCTCGGGGCGGGTAAGGGGCTTAACTTTTCATTTCCTGTGTGGTTTCCTATTAGGTATGGTATGCACCATCAGGGTTAATTGACACACAGAGCAATGTTTTATGTACGTGCTGGACTTCCAGAAATAACTAGTGGTAAGATAGACACATCAGCAACAGCTTTTCAAAGCCTCCAGAGAGCCTGGCTGCCAGAACAGAGACATTTCAATGTTTGGTGTTCAGAACCCCCTTTAGGTTTCCCTGCTTTGGACCCCAAAGGACGAAGCACTTAATCAGAGGATTAATAATTTGATTAAAAACAAGTCTTCCTGTTCAGAACAGCCTCGTGTTCTGGAAGAAGGGAATTTGCAAGGCTGAAAAGGCAAAGCAAGTGCTGCTGGAGGTGCTGAGGCTCACGGAGCAGCAGGAAGGTGTTCCAGGAGTGACTTCTCCTGGCTGCCTCCCTCCTCCCCATCACCCCCCCCGTGTTTATGAGGTGCTCAGCTCCATGACATTCTCCTCCCTCTCTGCCACATGACAGGGCTCCTGGCTGCCAGTTTTTCTCCAGCTTTTTAGCCCTGTTAATAAATAGGAGAGTCTGGAGCTCGTGGCGGTGTGAGAACAGCGGAGCAGGGCCAGCAAAATGATTTCTTTGAAAAGAAGGAGATATTTTGTTTTGCTGGCATGTGTTCCCTGCGTGCTCAAAGGGGCTTTTGAGCCAGGATGCAAAATTGTCACAGAAAGGAGAAGAGAGCGGGAGAGACGTGGAGTGAAACAGTGTCATTCCCATTTCAGGCTGGGGAGGAGAAGGATCGGGGATGATGAGCATCTTCTTGGCTGCTACAGGGAGAGGGAAGAGGGAGGGAGTTTCTTCCTTTCTTCTCCAGCTGTGAAGGGGAAAATCTAAACTGAAAACCCTCCATCACCCCCCCTGCATGCCAAAGGATGGACTTAGGGCTCAATAATTGCATCTATAATGACTTATATCCATAAATTAAACAGGACAAGGCTCATTCTACGTCTTGGAGTATCCTGGCACAGCTCAGCTCCCTTCATACAACAACCTGTGGGCAATCCCTGGCATCTGCTGGTCCCCTTCTCATACCTGGACAGGGCCCTGGAGATGGTTTATTGTCAAGGTGAGTCAACACCTTGCTAAGGCACACACATGCAGTGACACAGGGAGGACCATCCTGAGCCACAAGGACTATTTATTTTCTTGATATAGATGTAACCAAGAAGAGCAAACTCATCATGCCCTTTTTCCCACATCAGGGACACCATTGCTCATGTTTTGGGGTTAGTGGGAAGAAGAGGAGGCCCGGTTAAAGTATGCAGGACAGGAATTTCAAATCCTATTTAAAAAATAGAAAGATTTCTGCTCAAAACCTGCTTCAGCACCCACAACCTGGGTCAAATGTGTGCATCAAGGATACATTGGTCTCCCTCTAGGGCTGGGATGGTAAATTTGGTAGAAAAGTGAGAAAGAGAAGTTTTCCTAAGGCAGATCAGGTGCCTGGAAATCAACAGCTCTGCAGGGTTTGAGGCAGAACCAGGACCTCCTTCAGGTGCTCTCTTTGTCCAGACCATGAGCAGGCACACCCCTGGTGCATTTTGGTCATGTCTGCAAGTGAAGCAGGGAGGAAGGGTTTGATTTCAGTCTGGTTTTTAAGTCAAGCTGAGATCAGCAGCAGGTGGTGAACCCCCTGTACCGAGTTATGACTCCAAGGTCTTTCCTTGGCCCATCAGTGGAAAGCAAGGGAAGGACAGGATGGGAGCCAGGGAGCTCTTCAGGTCGTGCCAAGGTCTTCCAATGGACCTGCAGGATGATGGCAGGAGCAGTGGAGGGTTCCTCTCTTTGTTGGCACAGTACTGATACTCCTGGTCGTGAGAGCTTCAACTGCAACCTGAGTTGGAGTCCCCACCCCTGGAGGTGTCCAAGGAGGGTCTGGCCATGGCACTCAGTGCTCTGGGCTGGGGGGCAAGGTGGGCATCAGGGACACGGGGGACTCCATGATCTTGGAGGTCTTTTCCAACCTTAATGATTCTGGGATTCTGGGATTCCAGGTATGGAAAAGGACTCAGCTTTACTGTGCTGGTGACTCTCCAGGATAATGCATCTCCTAGGGGCAGGGGTGCTTTTTGAATGCAATTATATCATATTGAAGACATAGTTTTGGGCACTGGGAAAACAAACCCTAAGTGGTGCTTTATCCACTGAAACTCCTTCTTTCCTCACGACCACCAAATATTGTGCAATTCTCAGGAATCCCATTAAAATAAAAAGTATAGATTTTATTTCTGCAGTGTGACGAGTCGTATGACTCCACAGACAGCTTGGTATTTGAGTCATAATATCAGTATTTCCCCTCAAGCCATCCATCCTCCCCCTGTAGAAACCAAGGAATTGATCTTTTCAATCGTTAGCCTTGGAAAAGACAGTGGCAACCCCAAGTGTGATAAGATCACACACATGTGCTACTTTTGCAGATTGCTTCACTTACAGTAGACACAACATCTTAATTAAGGTCCATTCTTGCTGCATTTCCCTCCATCTGCCAGGCAGGAATCACCCTGGAGCTGCAGGATTTTACTCTCTGTCAAGCAGAGAGTCCTGCCACAAACAAGCTTTGGAGAAGTCCTTGCTCAGTGTGACTCACAGACTTAAGGCAGTGTTGTCTGGGCAAGACCCCAGGTTTTTCAGGCACAGCTTCGAGTGGGAGAAGTGAGAGGAGCCAAGTGGTGCCAGCAGGAGGGGTGGACTGCAGAGCTGTGGGGTGTGTGTAGGTGCTGGGTTGCCCTGGTGCTCACACAGCATTTCCTTCTGGAGGAAAACACACTCTGCTGGGAGGCAACACGTCCTAGGATGTGCTGGGTGATGAGAAGGACACAGGATCTCAGCCTGTGGTGTTCACTGATGTCCTGGTTAGAACAGCTGGGACCAGTTCATCACTGGATGGGTGTAACCCAAAACTGGGTATTCTAGAGCTTTCCATGCCATTGCCCAGAAACTTTTATCAATGAACCATTTCCACCATCTGCCCAGAGCAGCCCTGACCCCTCAGGTTGTAAACTGGGTGTTAAGAGGCCTGAGAGATAGGAGGGTGCTCCTGTCCTCACACCCAGGGTGGAACTGTGAGATAGGAGGGTGTTTCTGTCCTCACACCCATTGTGGAACTCCCCACTCTGAGGGAGGTACTGAGCATTCCTGCCTGAACCTGAGGATAGATAATCTTGGGGTCTTGGGACTTTTTTAACCACTCATGGGATCCAGAGAAGGACTGAGACCACCACTCTCAACCAGACTGAGACCACCACTCTCGACTGGACTGCACCAGCACTCTCACCAACAGGTTTTCCCCTCTCCTTTTACTTTGGACTCAGGGGGCCCAAAGAACACCACTCTGTTCATGCCCCAGGGTGCTGGGTTATACATTTGGGTTTTGTGGGTTAAAACCAACTGTTTGTCTGTATAATTGTATTTATTGTATTATTTTATTAAATTGTTATTCTGATTTATAATCTCTCCTTGAGTTGGGTTCATTTCCCCTGCTGGTTTACCTTTAAACCAGCCCAACTGAGCAACTGGAGCGGGTGGTGGGGGGTTTGGATCCACCCAGGGTGGTACCCCAGCCCTGCATATCATCCATCCCTGCCTTGCACATTCCCAGGCAGCACCAGCACTGCCTGTGGATGAGTGTTTGCTTTGGCTTCAGGCATCCTGAGCTTCCAGTTGTGCCCAGGACCCCGTTTACAATCTCTGCAAGTACAAGTGGATTTATTACCTTGTGTAGAAAATGTCTTTTTAATAATCATTTAAAAAAAAAAAAAACAACCAACCACCAAACTTTTCCAGAGCAAATAAATGGAGTTTTACACCATCTCATCTTCTGGCTCCAGAGCAGGGTTCAGTGGAGACTGACAGTATTTGGATGGTGAAGGGTAGGAAAAGCTCAGCTCTAAGGAATTGATGGAATTGCTGGCTCACAGCAGAGAAGGGCCGTGGCTGTATCTACCCAAGGAAGTGGTTAACAAAGGGAACAGCTGAACTGGGACAGAAAATAGCTCAGCACTTGCAAAGGATGGGCTGAACAAAGCCTGCTTGGCAAAAACCCCGAGGTTAGGCTGCCTCGGGACCAGTTACACCATTCCTCATTCAGCAGCACGGATTTGTTGATGTTCAGAGGTGATTAAATGTCAGATAAAAGGCTCACGAAGCTGAGCCTGTGTTGATAATTCAGGTTTGGACTACATTTTCAGCACCTTTTGAATTGCAGATAGCCTTTCAGATGAGCCTGGGCAGAGGGAGACCTTTCTAGCCTGCACAGTGCGAAAAAATAAGAAATAAATATCAAAGCTTTGGAGTCCCAGCTGGTGTTTCCTGCTTCGAAACTGCCCAGTTTTGGTAGAGGACTGGATTTTCTTTCACAAACTCCCAATTGTAGTCAACTGAATGGAATTCTGAGATTTTACTTGGCTGGGTTTCCAAGCCAAGTCAACTGCTTTGTTCTGGAGAGCTGGAAAACTACTTGCTGGAGCTCAGAATTGCCTTCTAGGTGTTGTCTCGCTGCAGAGAATCCTTTTTCCTTCTGTGCTGGAACAGACATGTGTGTTTCTGAGTTAGCAAAAAAATCATTTGAAACTTAGGCATAGCAAAAAAAAAAAAAAAAAAAGGGCTGTAAAGTAATGATATGTCCTGAGCCAAGGATGTTTTTGCTGCCAAATGCCTGCTAGTTTGAACATCTTTGAAGTTTCCAGGGAGAGATCCACTAGGATATCTTTCAGTAAGAAGGATTTTGTGCTATAGGAACACTGTGAAGGAGTACATGGAGTTCAGAAGCAATTATATGTGTCTTCAAATGAGCCTCTAACTATTTCAAGGTTAAAGAGTCCACAGTGGTCACCTGACTTTGTTCAGATTAATATTGTGAAATTCCTCTGACTCCAATTATTTTGTATATTACTCCTAAAAAGGGAATGTGTTGTCCTTCCATTCCTCCCCCCATCCATCAATCTAATCTAATTTAATCTGATCCAACCTAAACTAAAATAATGAAGACAGACAACCCTTCAGAGCCAAACACAATTAATTCGTCCACAGCTGAAATGAAATTTATTCTTTCATTTGGAATTTCCCTGTTAAGTTGGAGGAGGCCTAAATTTTTGCCATAACTTTAGTAGAAAGCAGGTTGTCATCTAACCCAACACACAGCACAAATAGCTGGGTGTAAACAGAAAACACAGTGCCACCTTTCCCAAGTTAATTAATGGAAAATCAAAATCTTTGAGCATTTAATGCCAGTGCCTGGTTTTAACTCTGCCTCTTCTCAGGCATTTGCTGCTGATGTGAGATGTCCTAACAGGGAACTCTCCAAAGATAATTTGGGGTCCATTTTTTCATCCTGCTGCTTGGTGTTATTACAGAGAATGGGAGAAATATCCTTTTCCTCTGCAGTTTTCCTCCCAAGGAAAAAAAAAAAAAACCCACAGGGCTGGATGCACCAGGTGCTGTAACAGAGCTGAGAGGGAGGCACGTGCAGGTCTCACAGGGCTCGTCCAGCATGGGAAGAAGGAGGTTAATATTCTGCTCTTCCCAGCTCAGAAAATGGTGTTCAAGGCACCTCATGTCATTTGGGAAAAGGCTGAAGGTAAAAGTTGAAGTGAAAGGTTTCAGCTGAAGTGCCCAGCACAGGTTCCCAGGCCACGGGGCTCTTTGGCTGGCTGGTGTGTGGAGGTGTGAATGTGCCAGTGCAATGGGAAAACCTGCCCTGGGAAGGGCTTCAAGGCCCTGGTTCACTGAGAGGGGCTGAGGACAGGCAACCCTTCCAGTGGAGGAGGAGAGACACGAGGTTAACTCACCTCACCAGGGCTTGGGCAGGTAGAAACCCTCAGAATTCCTGTCAAGGTGGACAACGATCCCTCTCTTGACCCCAAAAGAACCTTGGCATGGCTGCTGTGCTGACCCAGGCGTCCCATTACAATAATTGAGGTGGGATTAGGGTTAAACTGGTGTTCACACAGCAAAACCACCCACACTTTTCTCCCAGTTCAGCCAGGGGTGGAATGAAGATGCAACAAAGGCGCTGGTGAGGTGGACATGGATGGGATTTTCTTGCTCATTTTCCAGCCATCTGTTGAAAGAGATCTTGCTTTGGGTTGGTCCTGTATTTATATAGAATAATATGGGATGCTCTGTATGTGTGTATGTTATAGGGCTTCCAGGGCATCAGTTCTCTCCTGTCTTTGGGAATCTCCTGTGTCCTGTGTGTGGCTGTCCCATGGCTCAGGCAGTGCTGCCATGGCAGGGCAGGAGGAAGGGACCCTGCACTGCTGCTCTGGTGAGACAACACGCAGTTATTGGGGTAAATCTACCAAATTTACCTGAGCTGTCCATCATTTTTATGCTCAGAGCGGGGTTTGCAGTCCCCTTCTGTGTGTTTAGTGGGAGATCTCCCCGTGGAAGGAGAAAAACGAGGAGCAGGAGAAAACCCCACGGGTTTAGACCTCCGTGAGCTCTGCCTGTGTTGTGAACCCTGTGAACTCCAGAATCAAAGAGTTTCATGAGCCCTCGAACTCCACTGGGCTTTGCTGTGCCTGGTGGAAAGCCCCCAGTTTCTTGTCATCCCCTTTTTGCTCCTTTGGCTCTATTTTATTAGCAGGGAAGCACAGCTGTACAGGCTCCCCCAGCTCAGGGTAATTGCATTAGACACTTGCAGGCCCTCAGATTGCCATTCAAGCTGCTTTATAATGAATTTACTTGACATGCAGAGGTCCTTATGTCACAAAAGGTTTTCTCATTATATCTGAGCTTTTACTTGTTTATCGAGAGGCTCCAAACCCTCACCCTCTCCCCACTCACAGGGTGGGAGAAGTGCTTCAGGAAGCTGCCTTTTAGTGCAATATTCATCAGAAAAGGCCCACCTGGCTCTAACTTCTTGGCTTATTTGCAGCTTGCAAAGGAAGACATGGCTGCAAAATACCTGCTGTGAAGAGCCAGAACTGAGGGACGAGGTGGAGGGGGGTGATTCTTTATAAGTGGCAGTGTAATAATCTCCCTGAGGTGTGTTGGGACACCTGGGGGCTTTATCTCCCCTTCCCAGTAAGATTAAGCAGCATTAAGCAGCGGGTGCACCTTTGTCCTCATTGAAGGTAGCAATTAGTCCCTTGATCTGGTCTTGATAAATCCTGTCATGCATTTAGGCACAAGCAGTGGAGTCATTCCTGGGGCCTGGGTTTGCCCAGTTCAGCACAGAGCACAGGTTGCAAAGAGTGCAGTAAATAGTGCCTGGAGCCTTCACCCTTCAGCAAAGTGGGAAAAGGGATATCCTGGCAGTAGGCAAAGTTGTGGAAAACCCCACTGGAGAGCCACAGAAAGGGTGTGAGTGTGCAATTCCCCACCCACTTTGGTGCTGTTACCCTTGGGAATATTTGTGAGTGCACCCTCTGGAGTCTGCATCAGCACTGGGGAGGCATCTGGGATCTCCAGGGAGGGTTTGCCTGCTCCCAAAGAAGGCACGTGGGGGAACTGCAGGCACTGCAGCTTGCCAAGGGTCCCCTGCAAACCCAAACCCAAACCCTTCTCTCTGCAGAAGGGCTCAGAGGGGGGTTCACAGCCCGGTTTTTAGCAGCCCCCTTTGGTACCAGGTCTGTGTGGGGAGAGCCCCAGTCCCTCCTGATCAGCCCCTCTCCGAGGCTGAGCCCGGGGGGCTGCAGCACCTCACTCACAATTCCTGCCCATTGTGCAGGGCCTTTCTGGCAGGGATGTGATGTGATAGTGTTGCCTCTCCCGGCGCTGGGGGCTCTGGCTGACTCCTCTCTGCAGCGAGGGCCGGGGTGGGAGCAATGTCTCACATGAATGAGATAAGAGAAGACAAAGCAAATGGGGAAGAAAGGAAGCTTGTAGCTTTTCAAGTTCAATGAGGCTTACCAGGCTTTCGGGGGCCTCTTCAAATCAGAGGCCGAGTTAAAAGAACATGCAGAATTCAAAGCCTGTCCTTTTCCAGGCCCTCTGCCGGCTTTGAAAATCCTCCCAATTCATGTTTACTCTTGTTTCTCTCCCTCCTCCCCCTCTGCCCTGCCTTCCCCATGCAGACACACACTCAAACCCACCTCCCCATGCACAGCCTTCCCCCCTAAACTCTGCTCAAAGCAGCTCCTGGTCCGGCGATGCCCAGCCCTGGGAGCAGGTGGGGTGGCAGTTTCCATGCCCCTGGATCCTGAGTGTGGGATGTATGCAAATGGCAGGGAATGGTGGGCAACATCAGAAAAGGATACAATGGACCCCCTAATCCCCTGTTGCCCAGAGCTGTCTCTCACCCCAGAGAAACCCAGCACCAGAATGGGGTATAAACAGTTCCTTCCCACTGCAAGCACTAAAGTGTTTCTTTTGCTGGCAGACACTTTGGGAAGTTGCTGTGATGGGGAGCACAAAGGCTGGGTGCTTTCATCCTTGGAATTGCAGTATGAGCCACCAGTTTCTGGGAGGAATTGAGGGCTGCAAGGCTGGAAGGACAGGGGGGGATGAAACCTCCATTTTTGCTGCTTTGGAAAATGGCAGCATGACTTTACTTGCAAAGGGAAGTCAAAGCACCTGAGACACTTCCATAACTAAGGGCTCTGCAGGGAGGGGTATAAGAGTGGCTCAGGTGGGATCCATGTCTGGCTGCTCAAAGGAGAGGCTGCCCTGGGCTGCACAGCCCCACATCCCAGCTCACCCTCATCTCCCAGGCAGGCACAAGGCTTGATTGTTAATGACAACAGTCCTCTGTAAGTTTGGGGCCTCAAAGTCCAGCAGGCAAGTGCAGAGGACCTTTGCCCATCTGCTGCTCCGCTGCCTCTGCTGGTGGTGTGACTCCTCCTGCCTGGCCCATGTTCCTCCTGTCCATCCCACCACTGTCCAGCTGGAAGCTCTGGCCATGAGTTTCTGAGGAAAGGCAGTTAAAGAGCTGTAAGAAAGGAGGTTGCCCAAATACATGAAAAGAAGATCGACTCAGGTCTGTGGCTGCTTCAGCTGCTGCAGCCTGATGTGGAAGTTGAACCCTGATCTGTTTTGCCCCTCCTGAGCCCCTGACACTGGGATTGGGAAGGGTCTTCTCCCAGTCACTCTTCATGTGTTTTACCAATAATGAACCAAATCATGTGAGCCTCAGACCCTGACTCACTGTGGCTTTGTCCCAGCTCTGAAACCCACAAAAAATGCAGCTGGGGCAAATCCACAGCCTCCCTCTGACCCTGTGCTGCTCCAGAAAACTTCACCAGCCCCTTTGCTTGTCTGGAAATGTGTTGTTCTGTCCTAGCAAAGAACCAGTGCTGAAGGCTGAAAGCAAACTATTGCTAATACCTTAATTTTCTTGCACAGGAGCTCAGTGCATGTTTAAGACAGTTGAGGGGTGAACTGTTGGCTGGTTGTACCTTTAGCTTCATACTATTCACAGGATGCTGGGCAGAGATCTATAATTACCACCCCTTCTCCTTGACCAGCCTTGTAAGAAGGAAGAAATGGCAAAACTCACCTTTGATACACCCAGCAAGGTGTCAGAGACCCTGTGAAACACCCCTGCAGGTTTTCCATCCTCTCCTGTGCCCAGGTGGCAGTGGGGATGTCCCGTTGGGACACAAACCTCGGCGCTGGAAGGAGCAGAGGGAGCATCAAGCTCCAGGATCAGAGCCCAGCTGGCCAGCAGTGGCTCAGGAAGGATATGTGGTTGTTGCTGCACACCTGGTAGGGACCCCAAATAGGAAAGAGCTGCCACTTCTTTTAAGAGTTACTACTCAGTGTTCAGGGTTTTTTTGGAACAGAAGTGTCCGTCAAGCATCGCTGAACGACGGGAGATTTGCATTCCAGCTCCGGGCACTTCTCAGGACATTGTCGACAGAGTCAGCAACTGCTGAGTTCCTCTCCCTTCCCAGCCATGCAAATGAGCTGAAGGGGCTGATGAAGGCGCAGGGGTGGGGGGGAGGGATGTGACAATCCCCGAAGCAGAGAGAGAGCAGCAGCCCCCCCTGAATGCAGCAGAGCCCCCTCTCCTTCGCTCTGCGGCCCCGCTGAGCACGGGGAGGTCGGTGCAGCTCGGGAACACAGAGGTGGATTGTGCCTCGTGGTCTCAGTTGTCACTGAGCAGCAGGGAGATGACAGATCAGGACCAGCTCCTCAGCTGACATGAGCTGCTGAAGTGTCACTGACCTTGTGTGGCCCTTTGTCACTATTGTCTCAGCTCCTCTGAAAAGAAACCCTTGGTCTTGTTCTTCTGCTCCGGGCTGGGAAAGTGATTATTATTATGTCCTGGCCTTTGGCTGATGAAAATATCTGCAGCTTTTGTCACACGTTTCTCTATCCCAAGTGCATTTCCCCCCCCCTTTTGCTATTCACACTTTGTGTGAAGCTGGTGTTCATTAAACTGGCAGGGCTGGGGGAGTGCAGGCAGAGAGCCAGGTACACCTCAGCCCTGCCTGGCAGAGCCTGGCCTTGATCCCCACAGGGCTTGGCCAACAAACCCCAAATCTGCCCCACAGCGTGGTTCTGGCCCCCCAACCTGTGCCAGTACAATGTGCTCCCACCCCAGCCCTCCCAGCACCTCCTCCAGCCAAGTTCTGGGGCAGGGGATTTAAGGGGAACAAATGCCAGGAAGAGATGTGGAAGTTCATTAAAGCCATTTCCATAAGATGCTGAACCCCTGACTAGAGATAGGATAGGATAGGATAGGATAGGATAGGATAGGATAGGATAGGATAGGATAGGATAGGATAGGATGGGATAGGATAGGATAGGATAGGATAGGATGGGATTGGATAGGATAGGATAGGATAGGATAGGATAGGATAGGATAGGATAGGATGGGATAGGATGTATTTATGTCTACATAGATATCCTGAATACCTATGAGAGATCACGTTGCCTGGTTTGCTCTGCTGTTTCTCTTTTTCCTTGTGCCATCATTAGCCTTTGCCTCACTACAAAGTGAATGTAGCTCCTCATCCCTGGAAGTGTCCAAGGCCAGGTTGGACAGGGCTTGGAGCAACCTGGGCTAGTGGAAGGTGTCCCTGCCCATGGCAGGGGGTGGAACAAGATGAGCTTTAAGGTTCCTTCCAACTCAAACCAGTCTGTGATTCTATGAAAGACAGTATAAAATCTTGTTCTCCTGATTTCCCAGTGCATTCCATCTGTCCTGTATCACCTCTGCAGTGGTGGCACCACAGCCCAGCACACAGGCCAGTGGTGAGCTGATCCTGTGAATGCCAAGACATAACTGGAATGAGCTGTGCGCACAACTCTGTGTTGGCAGGGTGGGAGTTACCTGCCTGTGCAGGATATTTCAAAATTCAACAGCACATACATTTCACATAAAATGTCTTCACTGGAAGCATGGTCAGGCATTGCAACAGGCTGCCCAGGGAGATGATGGAATCACCATCCCTGGAAGTGTGAAAAAAACATGTGGATGAGGCACCTGGGGACAGGATTTAGTGGTGGCCTTGTCTGTGCTGAGTTAACAGTTGGACTCGATGATCTTAGAGGTCTTTTCCAACCTTAATGATCCTGTGATATCAGGAGTGTTACCAGGCCTGCATGACTTTTTGGAGTCATTCTGGAGTTAATAGTAACCCAGGGGACTGATTCACAAAATGCTCTAGATTGTGTCTGCATTGAAAGGAACTAGTGGGAGCCACAGGCAGACTGTCAGTCAGACAAGGAGGGCCCCTCACTAAGAGATGTGTGTTGTGGAGTCCAAAGGCTGGATGATGCCAGTGGAGGATGAGAGGCACTGCAGGAAGCATCAGGATGCTGCTATGGGGAGGATGGATGTGGATCTGAAGCTATTCCCAGTACTGCCAGCACATAATGGCCATTTGGTATCTCCCAGTTCTTCTGGGCTGTAAAGCTGCTGGCCTGAATCAATCTATGGTAACAGCACGGATTTTAAAAGAGTTAAATTAAGGGCTGCATTTGGCTCTGCAGTTGCTCATTTTACCCTTCATCTAATAAAGCAAGATGAAGGGCCTGATCTGGCAGCCAGTGATGGGGACAGGAGAGATGTGTAAGGTTAGGGACAGGAGAGGTGTGTAAGGTTAGGGACAGGAGAGGTGTGTAAGGTTAGGGACAGGAGAGGTGTGTAAGGTTAGGGACATACATCCTTAGATCGGGAGCAGGTGAAAGGGAGGAAGCTCAACAAAGCAGTCTGACATGAGCAGCATGTTTAAAACAAATCCTTTTCAGCAATGGACTTTGGCAGTGCTCAGGACAGCAAGGCAGGCAGGAGCTGGTAGCACACAATGAAAACCATGTCATGGAGCTGTGGTTGGATGAATCCCTGGAAGCCAACGTTGCCCAAACCCAAACCACACTTGGCTGTGTGTCTGACCCACTGCTGTGCCCCTGAGCTGCCGTGGAGGCTGCTGTGGCTCTGCCTGCTCATCCCCCTGGATCCCACCAGCCGGTTTCAGGCACCCAGGAGCAGCTTTCTCAGAGATTATGGCCTAGTATTAATTAATAAATTATAATACAGGGGGCAGGGAGAGGGACAGAGCCCCAGGGAGGCTGCAGGGTGAGCCCAGCCCTCAGCAGACACACAGGAAGACACAGAGGAACAAACACCACGTCGTGGGCCTTTAAGTGAGGAGCAATTCTGTGCTTGAAGCTACTTATTGCTAGGACTGAAGCCAGTGTTTGAAATAAATCTTGGTGGTTGTAGCAGTTTTGCTAATGCTTGTGCAAGAAAGGGATTTCCATGCAGTTACTCCTGATTTATGCAAAATGGGAGAAGGATTAGATGCAAACCTGAAAAGCAAGTGTCATTGTCCTTCAAGACACTTTTAAATGGGGTCAGGAAAAGCAATTTAGGGGGAAGCAAAGGGCTAAATATGAATCCTTTGGAGAAAATCCTACTGTGAGATGTTCAGTGTGAGACACAGGATCAGCTGTCCCAACACCTTTCTGCTGGCAGGCTGGAGGAGGGTTGAGCTGTTTAACTGCTTCATGTGACAGCCTTGGTCCTGAACAACTAGACTACAGACTGAAAAGAAGTAAAACTAAGTCAGATGCCATTTACAAAATGATTCTCAGATCCTGGCAGTGAGTTGGCATCCATAAAATAAATACAATTTCGTAGGAGAGATCTTGTGGGTGAGGTGGCCATAAAGCCTGGCCCACTGGGGTGGCATCGTGGCATTGGCTGTGGTGTGTTTGCTGAAGTGCCTTCACCTCAGAGAGATTTCAGATCTTCCCTTCACCAGGGCAGGAATTAGGCAGTGATGGGCTGCAGCACCTGGTCTTTGGTGGGGCTTTGTTTGAAGGTCATGGGCGACCACTCAGCCATATGAATCCAGCTGTCTGGCAGCAGATGGCTTCGATCTGCAGCTCTTGTGTGCTCATCCAGAGGTTAAGAACAACTTTTCTGAGAGCAAGGAGTGAAATGTGCCCTTTTCCTCCCTAAATTCTTCTGCATTGCTCTGGTGGTTGTTGTTACCATTAACTGCAGTCAAGCCACGCTCAGGAGACTTTGCTGTAACAGAGACCATCCTCTTCTGTGTCCTTGGGGGTAATAAAAAAAGCGACAGGGAGATTTCAGGTAAATCTGAAAATACATTTTTGCCCCAAAATTGGACCAGGAGGTGAAGGGAAGTCAGTGAAGCACCACTGGGATGGGGGAACTCAGCACTTCTTTAAAGCCACAAAGTAAAATCACGAGCGAAGACAAGACCAAGCTGTGGATACAGCTCTAGTTCATACAAAAGTTCAAATTTCTTCTCTCACGGTTTGCAGACAGATTTTGCTCCACTGCCACAGTGGAAATCTGACCATAACCTCTGGGAAGTTCAGAGAGGGTCATTAAGTGTGAATGACTTCTGGAAGATGGTTTGAACTTGTTTGGGTATCTTGTGTCATGGAATTCGGATAAAAACTGTTTGTTTCTGAGCTGTCAGGGCTCCTGGTTTCTGTCAGAGCCTGGGAACAGTGTTGTCCAGGGGTTTTCCCTGCTTCCACATCCTTCTGCCCTCCCTCCACAGGTGGGGTGGTTGCAGCAAAGGCCAATGTTCATCCCAGTTCACTGTACAGCCGGTCCTTGTCTGGATCCTGCTGGGAAATGTTCCCGCTTTACCAGTATCCACAGCTTCCACAGGCTTTTTCAGCAGTCTTATCAGAAAGGCCAGTGAATAAACAACCTGTCTGAACTGGATTCTTTCTTTGCTCCAAGGCAGAGCTCTGTGGATCAGGGTTAAAGCCAAGAGATGCCCCGGGAGGAGCTGCCTGTAGTGCTGTGGTTCTGTGAATAACAGGGATCGTTTCCTCGCCAGGATTGTTGGTCTTTACACTTCATATGCCATTTTTTACAAGGGCTATAATGGTGAGGAGAGCCAGAGATGCTGAGGAACAGGCAGGTCATTCCTTGCAAGCACCAGATGATATACAGCAAACTATTAGCAGGGCCATACACCTCTTTCACAGACTGAGCAAGGTTTCTTATGTAGCCCATGGGTTTGATCTCCACCAGGCCAGCTCTTTTTATCATGTTTGTCAGTTCCAGTGAAGCAGAAGTGTTGTCTGTCATAAATTCAGGTTGGGCCTGTGCTGGCTGCAAGGCTAAAATGGCAAGATGCTCCTCCCATGACATTGGAAGCAGCTGAGAAGAGGGCCATGAGCAGATTGCCAGGCAATCAAATAGCCCCAAGGTAGCCTGTGCTGGGGGATTTGCTTTGCTCTCTTGCTGGTGCCTGTCTTCCTTTTCCTCTCACAGAGCCAGCACTTTCTGCCAGATGGCTGTTATTTTTTACAGGACTACAGACAATTATACCTGTCAAGGGCATGCCAGAGTAGTTAGCATTTATGGTGTTAAAGAGATTACCTTCTAAATGTTAATAGCAGACACAGACACAGTAACTTTCCTCCTCAGGATCAGTATTAGATCACGGCTTTGGGCTGCTCTGAGATGCACAGACCTAAAACATCATCCCTCTGCTGTTGTGGAAACACATCTGCACCCACCACACAGCTGGTGCTCACACAGTTGGTTACCACACATCAACACAACAGGGTCTTCCACCATTCACATACAACAAAGTTGGTCAAGCCCAGAGAGGTTTGATTTCACCTGGTTCTCTGAGCTGTGTCTCATCTGAAGGTATCCAGATGAGATACCTTCTGCTCTGTGTTTCCTGGGCATTCACGTTGCCATTAGAGCCAAAACTGATGTGGGACACACTAAACTTCCAGTCCCTGCAGCTGCCTGCCTGTGTTTCCAAAGGCCACAGGGTTTGATCAGCTGTCAGAGGCTTGTGAAGGGCAGCCCTGTGTGGGTGGACATGGCCATGGGGTGGTGCAAGACATGTTTTATGCCCCCAAGGCTCTTGATGAGTCACCCAGTCCTCCCAAGCAAGGACCTGCTCAGCTGGGATTGCACACACATCAAAGCAGGAGCCAGCTCCTCCTGCTTGTTTGAGGGCACCTGGTGCAACAGGGCTCGACCAACACCTTCCAGTTGCAGCTGGAAGGAGGAAAATCCAAAATAGCTGCTGCTTGAAATGGCTCAGAGACATCAGTTTACACCAGGACCATCAGCCTGCTCTAGATTCATTAGAAAACATCCCTAACTTTGCAAACCAGAACCATTTTTCAGACATAAAGCTGATGTTTACTCCAGAGCCCTCCCCACCTGGTACCTCTGGGGCCCAGATCTGAGTGGTGCCAGGCTGTAAGGTGTGACTCTTGTCCTGGCTGGTTGGTGGATGGTCCCAGCACTCAGCAGCAGCCCTTTGCTCAGTGTACTCTGTACTGACAAGTGGAAGGCAGCCCATTTGTTGCCTTGCTGGGTTTTGGGTCATGAAAAAGCGAAGGCTAAAGGCGAATAATGAATTCTCACAGCCCCTTGCTGGGAGCACAGATCTAAAGGACACCCAGGTCCCAGGGAGATACCCCTTTCCCATGGTCCCAGGACAGCTGAATTAAAATTCTCATAACAAAATCCCTTGGCTTTCCCCCCTGGTCTGCAGCCAGGCTGGTCAGAGGGTGTTCAGCTCAGGCTGTTCCTGCTGGGTGAAGGTTTGTTGTGCAGACACGGGGCAGGATTTGTGAGTGTTGACTCCAGGGAACAGCAGTGGTTAAAACCAGAGGCAGGCCTGGCCCTTCCTGTTTATTCTTTCCAAGGGCATCTGTCCTCCCACAGCTAAAGGGGAAGGTAAAACAGAAATGAAGAGGAGGGTGTCCCACACACTGTCCTTGGGGGAAAGAAAGGAAAACTGAGTGAAGAGGCGAGGAGTTAAAATGTTCTGTTCTTCAGGTCTCCTATTTCTGCCCTTGATGTATTAAACAAAGGCAGAGGTGGGGGGGGGGGTAGCAAACCTTGGGAGGGGGGGCCCAAAACCCAATTTGTTTGACACTAATTTAATTAAAGAATAAGGAGATTCATTGCTGATTCTTATGTGTGACTCTTTTCCCCCAAGCAGGGAGCAATCCCACGGCAAAGTCGTGGGCTGAGGGATGTCCTTGGCAGGCCAGGCCCTGCTCTCACTGGGCCAAATTCTGCTCTCAGTTACACCAGCACTGTTCAGGATGACTCAGCTGAGGTCAGTGCAATGGGGTGAACCAGGCATTGCTGCCAAAAAAGAGTTTGCCTCGGCAGGGTCTTGTTTTTTCATAGCTCTGCTACACTGGGGTGTCTCCCCCAGCTCATCCAGGAATCCGAAAGGATGGAAGTGAAGACCTGCTTTGAGCAAATATGGCTCAAATGTGGCTGTGATGTGACTGTTTAGAGGCAATATCTGCATTTTAAATGGGCAAGACACTTTCCAAGGCTGCCAGAGCTCCAGGAGGGTTTGGTTGATCCTCTGGGGCACAGGGGGTGACTCCTGGGGATGGGCCTGTGCAGGGCCAGGAGTTGGACTGGATGATCCTTGTGGGTCCCTTCCAGCTCAGCATCTTCTGTGAGCTATTCTGGGATTCTGTGCCTCTGATAAGGATGTTGGGTTGGAAGATAAGTTGCTGCCCAGGCAATCCAGCCACGGTTGTTCACCAAACCCCAGATCTGTGCACAGCTCTCCAGAGCATTTCCAGCCAGTGGGGTGAGTTAATAATGTGAATAATCACCTCAGGAGTGGCAGTGTCAGCGTGGCTGTGACATCTTGATTCTATCAATGCAGGCAGTGTTCTGATCCTGCCAGCTGAGCACCCTCCCCAAGGAGCAGGAAGGAGGGAAGGCTCCAGGGACTGGCATTCTCTGCAGGGAAATGTAATTAGCCCAAGGCACCACTTTGCTACAGCACATTAACTCATCCACAGAAAAAAAAAAAAAGCTCCAAATCCAGGAACAGTGAAGGGAAACCAAACAAATATGTTTGCACAGAGTCCCCTCTGCCTGTTCATCAGTTTGCCTGTGGATGTTGCAGAATCACCCTGTTGTGAAAGAACTTTTCTCACGTGACACGTTCTGGGAATTGCAGTGTCTTTCCAGGAACACCATGGGCTTTGCCAGCTTCCCAGGAATAAACAGAGATACCAGAAAGGCTGTGGGCTGGTAGCAAATGTGCCATGTGCAGAGTTACAGCAGGACTTGGTGCAGGAGTAGAACGAATTTCACAACAAAGCTGAAAGGCCTTGGAAGTGTCCCCTGCTTTCCTGAAATCTGCAGATAACTAAATTCACTGGAAACGAGGGAAATGGCAACATTTCCACTGGTTTGGCAAGTTCTGGATGGTTTGATATTTTAGCTGATACTCCCATTTTAATGGGGGCTGGCACAAGCAGAATTCAGTTCTTACTTCTCCAAGCAGGACATTTGGTTTGGTCATCTTGGGAGCCCTTCCAGCTCCAGATTTAAAGTGGGATTCTAAACATAAAAGTCCATGTCCAGGAAAATTCAGAAAAGCTTCATATCCCAATCATTTTTGGCACTCAAAACAACATTCACAGTAGCTATGAGAGATGATCTGCAGCTTTTCTAGCAGGGATATTACTGTTTTTTCTGTTATAAGAGTTGGTTGAAGCTATCTCACATATTTTATATTACATCGAAGTTTTGAAATTACAGATTTTGATAGATTTTTGATAGATTTTGATTTCTCCTCTGCCTCTAAGACTGTTCCTTTTTTTTTTTTTTTAATCTGACTTTAATATTTTAACCTTCAAAAGATTGAATGGCTGAGTAGAAAAACAACTAGGGAGGGATTTCCAAAAGCTGTTTACTCTTCCTCCACCCTCCATTTTCCAAGGCCAATGCCTTCTACACCATTAAATCTGAGAGAGGCAGCACCTTTGCTCCTTTGAATATCAAACTCTCCCTTTGCAGAAGGTGCCTATAGAGATACACTATACCCACCACCTTAAAAGTACTGAATCAAGGGGAAAAGAGACCCTTTGAAGAGCAGAAGCATCTTCCTCACTTTGCTGTTGTGCAAGGCTGTGCAGATGGGAAAACTGGGAATGCTGCTGCAGAGGGGAAACAGGGCAGGCTCTGTGCTCAGAAAGCTTTTACCTGAAAGACCTTGGTATTCAGCTTTAATTCCTCTCAGGCTGAAAAGACTCTGCAAAAGCTCAGCTAGAAAAGCAGAATCTCAGATAGGAAAGAAGAATCTCAGCTAGAAAAGGAGAATCTCAGCTAGGAAAGCAAAATCTCAGCTAGAAAAGAAGAATCTCAGCTAAAAAAGGAAAATCTCAGCTAGGAAAGCTCCTGCCCACTGAGGATTTCCCATCCCCAAGCTCAGCCTGGATACTCCAGCCTGCTCTTTTTTGAAGTTAACAGTGACACAACTCTCCACAGCCCAAAGCATCCAGCTCAGAGCACTGCAACTTCCAAAGGCAGATGTTTCTCTCTCTCTCTTTGTGCTTGTGTGCACTGTTTTATTCCCTACATATAACTCAGAGGAAAAACCCCTTTTGTTTTGGAAGGGAGGCAGTGACACCTTATCTACAGGGGTGCAAACAGCAGGTGGGTTCCTTTCCTGCCATCCTTTTATGTGTCAGGAAAATGCAGTTGCTGCTCAGGTTGAAGGAGACATTTCACTGGGCTTTGATTGCATTTTTCCTGGTTTGCAAGGCTTGACCTGGATATTAAAAACATCCATCCCATGGGTATGAAACTCTAAATGTTTGTGTGCTGTTTGCTGACTCTGTCTGGGACATCCAGTGGGCACAAGCAAGATCACCAGCCCAGGCTGTTCCCAAACATTCTAGGAGCTGTATCCCTCCTAAGGACAAGCAGTGCCTGCCTCCAGTCTGCTCCATGTCACAGAAGTGTAGAATCATGGAATAGTTTGGGTTGGAAGGGACACTAAAGATCATCTCATTCCACCCCCTGCCATGGGCAGGGACACCTTCCACCAGCCCAGGTTGCTCCAAGCCCCGTCCAACCTGGCCTTGGACACTTCCAGGGATCCAGGGGCAGCCACAGCTTCTCTGGGCAACCTGTGCCAGGGCCTCCCCACCCTCACAGGGAAGAATTTCTTCCCAATATCTAACCTAAATTTCCCCTCTTTCAGTTTGAAGCCATTCCCCCTTGTCCTGATGAAGAGTCCCTCTCACACTTCCTTGTAGCCCCTTCAGATCCTGGGAGGTGCTGTGAGGTCTCCACACAACCTTCTGTTCTCCAAATTGTTCTCTTTATCATTCAAGGTGCCTCCAGTCAGGGGCATTTCACCTCAAAAACAAGGTATGGAGCGAGAGTTATAGTTCAAAGCAATAAATGCAATTAGAGGCCCAGAAATCCTCACCTGCAAGAATTATCTGCAGTTATTCATCCTGGACAAGAAAGAACAGAGTATTAAAATAAAGAAAGGCCTGAAAAGGTGTAGGAAGTTATCCATACCCTCTGCCCATGGAGGGGAAAAGCCCTGGTCTTAAATTTCAGCAAAGAGTGAGGTTAGAGTGTCCTGATAAGCAGGAAGGGAGGTGAGCATGGAGCAGACATGTGAGGAAGGTAGTAAGTGTCCCTCATGGGTGGTCCCTCACATCAGCAGCAGTAAACCCACCCCTGCCATGTCCCAGCCTGGCTGTCCTGCCCAGAGAACTCCCACCAGGTCCCCTGGTCAAAGCAGATCAGTGTCACAGGGCTGGGAGAGAGCCTTTCATTGCTGCAAGGAGCATTTTCACTGAAGGGCACCTCATGCATTAGGAGCAGGAGAGGTGCCATCATTCACTCCACTTGTCACTCTGCATCTGGTCAGTGGTGCCAGGAGTGAAATCCAGCAGTCCAGGAGAACAGGATTAATGTGTTAATGAATGACAAGCCCAAGCCCTGCTGCAGAGGGGTGCTGGAAGTGGTTGTTAAGGGAAGAGCTGTTCCACTGATGCATGAGAGAAATGTAGAGATAGATGGATACTGTTCAGAGGCAAATGGCAAAGTGGATCTCAGAGAGAGAAGGTCCCTCCTAAAGAATGGCCGTGATATATTCGGGGTTGGATTTTCCAAGTCGCCTAACGGTAATTTCTTTGGGGGTTTTTAGTATAATACATGGGTTTGCTTGGGAAAAAAAGCAATCAATCCATTTTAAACAACTAAGAGAAGACAAACAGTCAGCTGTAATTTAAAAGCATTGAGGGCTACGTATCCATTTGGAAGTGGAGAGTGATTTTTCAGAGCTGAACGGAATAAAGCACCCGGCTTGTGTCGTCCTTCGGGGGGATGTCAGCGCCTAATTCCCTCTGGTTAAAATGGAAACACAATGAATTCCGTGTCAAACCACTCCTCTGCGCAGACTAACGGGTAAAAAGGTTTCCAGAGGATGTTTAGAGGATAACACAGGGCTATAATATGAGATACATGGCAATTTAACACCCAACGACCGTTGTATTACGCAGCCGTTATCGACAGCACGACCCACACAATGTCCAATTACCAGGGGGGAAACGACATCTCCTGCAGCTTAACAGCTCCACCGTTAAATATGGTCACTCTGTGCCTTGGGAGAGTTATTAAAGTGGCAGAAATCAGCGTTAAAGTAATTGATTGGCATTTCCTCAAGATGCAATAATATTCCCATAAATCTTGAGGGAAGAGGGACGCACCCGAGCCGTTAAAGGGCTTTGGGTGGATGTGGGGTGAGGGTGACTCTCAGTGAATAATAAATGGCTCGGGGTGACTTGTTATGGCTCTGGTACCTCACGATATTAACTTTTAAGGGATGCCTTCAGAGCTCGGAAACTTTATGGACTCCTGTGTTTTATGAGCTTGTAACCTCAAGTCCTTCATCCTGGAGATGGCAGGATTCTGTTCCACCCCGTGATTGCCAGGTAGCTGCTGGCACCAGTCCCCTCTGAGCACCTTGCTCTCCAAATCAGCTTCCCTAATGAATGCTAGTTTTACTGGGCTGGAATTGAACCACTTTAGACCATATTTCCTCAGCCATAAAAAGTTATCTGGGGTTTTACCGATCCTAAGTGATGTATGCACATTAGCTGATTAATTAATCTTGCTGAGTAACATATTAATTTCTTTTAATTTCCTATCCCTACTTGAAAGGGAGCATTTCCCTGAAACCAGTGTGGTGGTGTAGGAAAGGATTTAGAGATCTGGGCTTTCAAAGTCAGCCTGGGGGGTTGGCTCTGAGTTGTGCAGCAAAATACCAGCGTGAGAGTTCATGTGGACACACACACAGACAGAGTCTTGCCTTCACAAGACAGTTGTGGGCCATTTCTGTCAACAAAACAAGCATTCTGATCCAAAACTGACCTTTATTTTAAGCAAGTGGCCTAGCAGCGTGCCTTTTATTTTCAAAGATGCTTAAAGCCCTATGCAAAGGAGGATTGAGGAATTTCCGTGCCTAAATCCAACATGGAATGCCAGCCCTTCTGTTCAGCCCCTCCTGCTGCCTCCACACACCTCTTTTTGCAGCTGGCTCCATTTCTTGCCGTGTTCAGAGGTACTTTGGTCCCCTCTGAAGCCCAGCCCTGCTGTGAAGCTCAAAGCAAGTCTCTCCTCCAGCCAAGTCCTCTCAAAAATTCGGTCTCTGACATCCCATAGCTGGATACTAATTTTACCTGTGCCTCCATTTTTACTTCCAAAGCTCACACTCACTCAATCACAGAATGGTTTGGGTTGGAAGGGACATTAAAACCCAGCTCCTCCCACCCCCTGCCATGGGCAGGGACACCTTCCACTAGCCCAGGTTCCTCCAAGCCCTGTCCAACCTGGCCTTGGACACTTCCAGGGATGGGGCAGCCACAGCTTCTCTGGGCAACCTGTGCCAGGGCCTCCCCACCCTCACAGGGAACAATTTCTTCCTAATATCCCATCTAAACCTACTGCTTTTCAGTTTGAAACCATTGCCCCTTGTCCTGTCATGATGTGCTCTTTTAGAAAGTTTCTCTCATGGAGGGACTCCAAGCCAACAGGCTGGATGGGTCCTGTGGACAATGCTGGGATGTAGGGGAAGATAATCCCCTGGAGTTGATGGTCAAACTGGATGGTTCCCTTTACTTGGCAGAAACAATCAGAGCCATCTCACATTTGTAAGAAAGGGACAGCTACCATCCAGCTTGATTTACCTTTTCATTCATCACAAATCCCAGGCTCCAGGGTGCCACTCAGGATTCAAGGACATTTCACAACTGGTTTTGCCCCAAAAGAACCCCTTTCTGAGCTGCTGTAGGGCTGTGGTGCAGCCCTTACCTCTCCCTAAACCTGCACTTAATAAAGAGGCTTTTATACCAGTCTCACACTCTGTGCATGGGACAGGGATGTGCAGCCACAGGATTATTCCAGAGGATCAGAGCAATCACATGGAATTCTGGAAACAGGCTTGGAAAAAGCCATGGCACAGACTCTGGACTGGGAATTGTCACCTCATGTAAGGTCTTGGTGCCACCAACAGGACACTGCTGACCTTGTGAATTTGTGTGTTTTCCCTCAGTCCTGACTTGGGGCCACCCCAAAGCTTTGACATCAAGCAGGACCTGAGTGAAGCATAATGTTCACAACAGATGTGCCCACAGCTGTGCCCCAAATCAACCATCCCCTACTGCTTTCACCCTCTCTGGTGTGGTGTGACAGGGCTCTGTGGACAAGGCACTGCCAAGGGGCAGGAAAATCCACCTCCTCACCACCCTCTTCCCAGGATGTTGCTCTCCTGGGATGGAGGTAATTATTCTCTGCAAGTGAGGGTCAATCACAGACATTTTCATTTTCACATGACTTTTGCATGAGATGTTCTGCCTTGGTGCTGTTCTACCTCTTCCTCCCCAGCCAGCCCCTGCTGCTCCCCAAAACCTAATTATGCCCCTTCATTCTTCTCATTTGTCCCATGCTGGAAGTGGTGACTGGGCTGACATTCCTTCCCTGAGCTTCTCAGGAACTTTTTTTTCCTTTTCTTCTTTTTAAAGATTTCTCAGCAGCTCTCATCAGCTGTTTGTATTTAAAGCTTGTCAAACTTGTTTAATTTAGCAGGAACATTCCCCTCTCTGAGCAGCTGGAGAGGGCAATGCTCCCTCTCATCTTCACTCTGCTGCTTTTTAATTGTCCTCAGCTTAAAAATGCTGATAAAAAAAAAAAAAGAAAAGAAGAAAACAGAAAAAAGAGGAAAAAGTGTAGCTATTTTTGCAAAGCTACACAAATTCAGATCTTTCTTGATGCTGGGCTGGGCTTGATTCTGGGTTGGTGACATTCCTGCAAGGCTGGGTGAGACTCCTCTTTCTGGATCTCTGCTATGGACTGAGGCTGCTGGAGTCAGTGGAATGCTGCACTCATCCCATATAAAGTAACAGATTTGGGGTTTTTTTTCAGTTTCCTAAGAAAAAGAAGTCATTCAGGGCATGCAAAATGTGCCATTTTATTTCAGCCAACCGGGTGCTTGGAGTGGGGTCTTGTTTAGCATCTGTTTAACTGAAGGAAGTCCAGAAATCAGATTCCTTTTTGAACTGAACAATTGCATCATGTCACACTGAAAACACACCTGAAAATCACTGTTTTGCTGGAGAGCACAAACATCTGCAGAGATAAAGAGAGGGATCTTCAACCCATATATTCTCGTGAAGTTCCTTCAACATGCACTTTGAAAGCAATTCAGTTGTGCAGAATTTGCTTTTCTATGAGAAGGCAGCAAAAAAATCCTTATGAATGCCATTTAAGTCTGGTGTAAGTGTCCTGCTCCCGTGGCAGCTGAGGCAGGACATGACTGGGCACTGCTCGAGCTCAGATCCCAGAGCTGGGGCACAGCACTGACCACATTTTCACACTGTTCAGCCTTGGTGGTCCCATCTCTGCTTCACTCCAGAGGTGCTGGCCTAGTTATTGAGAAATTTAGGGAGGAACTCTTTTTTTTCCGCTGTTTTCCCTCCCATTTTCCCCCATCACAATTTGCTTTTCTGGCACAGAAGAACTTCCCCCCAAAATGGAGTGAATCTGACAACTGGATGGTGTGGGCATTCGGGGAGAGGCAGAAAACTGTTGTGATGTAAACCTGGTAAAATCAAAAGTTTGTTCCAAGTGCTTTTTCTACTTGCATTTTCCTCTCTCCAGACAGTTTTGTTGGTGGATGGGGGAGAGATGTGTATGCATTACAATATAAAAGCAACATCTTCCCTACTGAGAGTGTGAGTTACACACCCCCCCACCCTGGGCAGGGAGGGGGGAACACAAATCAAACCCAAACACTATTTTTTTTTTTGCATCGAGCTGTCTGGGTTGTCAGTTAAGGAAATTAGCCCATCTATCACACACCTCTAATTTCCCATCCTTCCCCTGAAACGTGGGCTTTTAAAGAAACTTCTTAATTTTTCCCTCATTATTGTGTTTCTTTTTTACTTCCTCCAGTTCTTAAGTAGGAAAATCCCAGGGGGCTTCAGTGTCTCAAACAGAAACTTTGGAGCTCTTCTGCTTCTTGCACGAACTCTGCACAGAAGTACCAGGGAACGGGCAGAGAGGGATGAGCTCATTTTTTGGGGAGGGGAAGGATGCAGGGTGTGTGTCCAGCCCGGTGTCGGCGTTAGGGGTGTTTGGGAATGTGTTCCAGGGTGTTTGTGCAACCCCCTGCGTACATGTTTGCTGTCTCTGGGGGATTTGATGCT
Organism: Lepidothrix coronata; assembly: GCF_001604755.1. Taxonomy (NCBI): domain Eukaryota; kingdom Metazoa; phylum Chordata; class Aves; order Passeriformes; family Pipridae; genus Lepidothrix; species Lepidothrix coronata. The sequence continues at coordinate 264,929 of NW_016690495.1, read as the reverse complement.
CTCAGCTCTACACACGAGTCTCCTGCTGGTGTGTTTGTGTAGGGCTGGAGGTTTGTGTGCTGTCACCTGGGGGGCACGTCCCTCACCCTCCTCCTTTGTGTTCACCCACACGCCTTCGGTTCCCTCCTTTGTTTGATGTTGTGGCTCCCCTGCAAACCCTGGAAGTTTTTGAAGTGTATGAAAATGGAAGAGCAGAAAGGAAAGCTGGAGCAGCTGGGGATGCCTCGGGGACGGCGCTTCCTGGCTCCGAGGATTACTGAGCTATCGCCTTGCACTTAATTGTTGCAGCGTTTAGCAAATTGCATTAATTAAAGTGGCACATCTGGCCCCTTTATCAGGGGCTGTGCAGTGCTGGTTTTGATCCTGCAGTGACAGACTCTGACGGTATCAGCACCCCCGGGTAAACACTCCTTACGCCAGGGCAAGGCTTCCTTCGTCCTGGAAAGCAGCGGCCAGTGGAAGCACAGAAGGCTCCTTGAGGAGCTCTGGGAAGGAAAAACCAGTGATTAGTAAAGTTCAGTCCCCACGGCTGTGTTGATAGCAGCAGTCACCCTGCTCAGGGAGGCTGGGCTTTCCCTCTGCCCAATTAAACCAGCGGTTGTCAGTTTGTGGCTCAAGGGATCGGCCAAACTCAGGCTCTGCTCACCTGGGGATTCCCCTTCCTTTGCCCTGTGAGCACCTCACAGCCTGTCCTGCAGCCCCTGGCTGTACAGAGAGGGTCACAAGCAAACACTACACTTAATTTTAGCTGTTTAGCTCTCCCAGCCTCCTGCAGCCAAGGAAGGGAGCTGAACCTCTTCAATGAAGGATTAATGCCCCACACAATAGGTTTATTTTTCAGCTCCAAAACTACCCACAGTTTCCTGGGGGAAGAAAAGTCAAACTTTCAGCACAGGATTGTTCCCTGCACTCCCAAATCACTGTGTGTTCACTGTTTCACCCCAGGTATTTTTAAGAATGCATCACCTTAGTAGCACAGGTGAAGGATACTTTGCCCCCTGCATTAGAAGCTATTCTTAAAATAATGGGCCATGAATGGAGACAAATTACCTAATGGAGCCAATTATCTTAGCAAGTAATAACGTTCAGGTAGTTTTCATATAACCAGAACCTTTATCTGCTTTTTATTTCAGCAATATTTATATCCCAGTGCATCGGGCATGGCATTAAAGACCTCATCAGTCAAGCCTGGCAAAGGAGGGAGAGGTAGGGGACAAGAGAGAAGTAGAATAGCAGGACTCAGCTCAACATACAATGTCAAAACTGACCTGTGTTGGTGTTTTAGGCCATTAAAAGATTGAAGGAGTGGACAAACTCACATAGTTCCAACATGTCCGGGTGACAATTAGATTAACATTTTTAACTTCCCGGTTAGAGCTGAGTGTATTTAGGGGCCTTTCAGGAGACAGCTACTGAAAGCCTGCAATTTGTGTGCTAATAGAGTCAGCCCCTCTCTGAGCTCTGCAGCACTGCCCGATGCTCCTGAGCCCCCTCCGTCCCCCTGCTCCACAATAACAGGGCAGAACTGACCCCAAGTGCTATTTGTGATGGCCTGGAAATTGTAGATAATGACACGGTGCACTGGAGGATGGCTCCACCCACCTAATCCCACACTGCCTTGGCAGTTCTTCCTTTGGGATGGCTGCCTGTGAGCTCCACGGGGTCTTTTTTGGAGGGGGAGCTGCCAGCAGCCTGTTTGGGCTCTGTTTTGTCCAACACACAGGAGATGCACAGGCTGTTGGAAAGGGTGCTTGTTTAGGAGTGCACCACCCTTAACAGTGCCATAGGTGATGCTTTGCATCTCACATCAGAAGCTGTTCTTAAAATAACTGAAAATTGGGCTGCAAGTGGAGCCAAAACACCTCTTGCAGCCAGTCTGAGCTGCAAACAAAGCTGAGTCACAGCTTGCTTGCTGACATCCTCCAGATGTAGATGAAATGTCAGCATGGACCTCGTCCCTCCAGGAAGCCCTTGGTTTGAGCCCAGCTGGCTCTGAATGTTTGCTGACACCTCAGCATCCTGCCAGACCCGTGTGATGTCAGCTGAGAGGTCCCAAAGCGATGGGCACAGCAAAGGTTGTTTCCTCACTAAATTAACCCTAAATTAAGCTAAAGCATTGCCTTTCCTAGAGCTTGGTCCTGGGTCAAAGCAGACTCAGACCCTGCTCAGCACAGGATGGCCAGAGGGGCTGTGATGATCAGGGACAGCAGCCAGGGAATGGCTGGAGCTGTGTTGGGCAAGCTCAGGTTGGATCTCAGCCAAAGGTTCTTCCCCCAGAGGCTGGTTGGGCACTGCCCAGGCTCCCCAGGGCAGTGGGCACAGCCCCAAGGCTGCCAGAGCTCCAGGGGGGTTTGGCTGATCCTCTGGGGCACAGGGGGTGACTCTTGGGGATGGGCCTGTGCAGGGCCAGGAGCTGGACTGGATGATCCTTGTGTGTCCCTTCCAACTGGGCATATTCTGGGAAGGCAGGGGCTCAGCCTGGTCCCTATTCCAGTGCACACAGGTTTGTCTCAGTGTCCCAGATCTCAACCTCCCTGTGAACACCAGCACTTTATTCCTAAACACGTGGGGACAGATGCTCATCTCCCACGGTGTGATGGGTCCTGTCTCCAGCAGAACCAGAGGATTCCCACCACAGCCAGAAATCCTCCCACTGAATAACCAAGGGCGAGGGAGGAGGGAAGGGCAAACTTGCCCAGCAGCCTAAGAAAGGCTCCACTCGTACATTCAGCCCCAGCCAAGCTGCCTTTGGGGGCACAGGCACAGAGACACAGTGGCACAGGGCTGGAGCAGCTTTGCAGTTGTCCGGGGTGAGTGTTTGCTTCCCCGGCTGCACAATCGCTGTTACTGATATCATTACGCTGCTCCACTTGGCACATCCGTTCCCTTGGCAGCTCTGGGCTTTCCAGCCTTTGGAAAAGCTTTGCAGCACTCCTCCTCGAGCACACGCTCTGCAGCTAAACGAGTAATTATCTGGGAGCTCTAATCACCCGTCATTCCAGCTGAATTCGCCACTAAATTTGTGGCAAACGCTGGAGCCCCCCCGAAGTGCTGAATGCACGCTGGCATTTCGTGCGGGGAAAGCCTTCAATCGCCTCCTGGGTCCGAACAGAAACTTTCTGTCTCCTACAACTGCTCTGCCTTGAAGGGTTTAAATGAATGGGTGCTTGGGAACGGAGCAGGAGCCGCAGCGGAGCTTTGTCAGGAAACGGCTCAACATCTGCCCTGGTGTGGGACGTGTTATTTAAGTTCCCCTTGGCAAAAAAAGAAAAAAAAAAGGAATCTGCAATCGGGAGGTGGTAAAAAAAGGTGTTTCCTAAGTAAAACAGCCACGGAGTTTGACTCCTATATGGAAGGAAAGTAAAAAATGCAGAGCTGCAGAAGATCTTTGAGCTGTGCCAGGGTTTGGCAAGGCTGCCTATGGTCCTCACAGGCGACTTCCATTTCTGCTTCCATCATCCTGCTGCTCAGTGTGGATCCCTTGGCTGCTCTCAGGGAGTGCTGGAGGGCAGGGTGTTCCCTGCAGACAGGCAGCTTTGCCACGGGGACCCTGGTGCATCCATGGGGAGGGCAGAGAGAGCTCAGCCCCTGCAGCTGGTGTGGTCAAACCTCAGGCAGCTGCTGCTCCAGGAGGAGGAGGTGGGCTGAGGACAGGTTTGGTGGTCTCACAAACCCCTATCAGCCATCTAGACATCACAATTCCAAAACAGAAGTTGCAGAACTAAACATTTCTGCTGTCTCACCAAGCACATGGAGACATTTTCTGATGCAACTTCAGGAACTGTCATTTTGTTCCCATAGAATCAGAGTAATTTAGGTTGGAAAAGCCCTCCAGGATAATCAAATCCTCCAGCACTACCAGGTTCATCACTGACCCATGTCCCCAGGTGTAACATCATGGCATTTGAACACCCTGGGCAGCCTGTGCCAACGCTCAGCAACCCTTTCCATGAAGACATTTTCCTGTATATCCAATCTAAACCTCCCCTGACACAACTTCAGGCTATTCCCTCTAATTCTGTTACTTGGGAGAAGAGACTGACCCCCACCTGGGTACAGCCTCCGGGGAGCTGTAGAGAGCAAGAAGGTCTCCATGAGTAGTTCCTCCTGAAAATGCCCTTCATTTAGTCCTAATTTCATTTTCCTCTCTCTCATCAGCATGAAGTCATTTCCCAGCTGGAGCAACACGTGTTGCTGAGCACCTCTTATCCCCACATTTCCCCCTCCATGCCTCTCAGTTCCAGAGAGAAAGGGGGGAGCAGCAGAAACTGGGTTCACTTTGTCCAGCCCCAAGTTTGTGCAGTTCTGAACCAGAGTCTTTCCCATATAGTTGCATAATTTCCAAGACATGCCCGGGGCTGATGCTCTTTGGATAGAATAGAAGGACAGTGTTCAGCTGACTGCAGAGCTCACATCCAGCAAGTTTTATCAGTTGGTAAGACTCTGGTAGAACAAGGGTCATAAAATATCAGCTACTTCAACTTTTAACCTAATAATAAGATGTAGCTGATTGTAATTTCGCTTCTAGAATTATGAAGATTTTGTCTGCAAGCAGCAGAATCCAACAGTTCACTTGATCACTTGTTCCAATGGTTAATTTCCCCCATCCTTAAAAATTTATGCCTTATTTCTCTTTTGAATGGCTCTGATTTTAATTAGAAGGCGTTTGGTCTTGTTACTAAATTGAACAGTCCTCTTGTCTTTGATCTGGTACGTGTTGCACTGCCCTTCCTTTGCTGAACTAAACATAAAGGTTTTCAAATCTCTCACAATAAAGCATCTGAGGTGTTCAATGATTTCTGTATTTAATGTCAGTCCACCAATAGAAGGAGCAGCACACGGAGTCCCAGCTGGATCAGTAAATGGAGAAAGAAGGATCCAAAAGCAGAAAGACAAACACAGGAAGCAATAGATAACTGACAGGTCAACAGAGTCCCCCTCTGCAGGTTACAATGAGTTTTTCATGTCAGCGAATGGTTTCTCTTACCTGAAAACAGTGAGCCAGTTCCCAATCCATCACTGTGTTGATGAAGCCATTTGCCTCCTTAATTTCCCCTGGAAATCACCTCCTCTCAGGGATCACATGAGAAGCAGCCTCCCTTTTCACTCCTCAGATCCCTGGCACTGTTATTCCTATATTTAGCAGTCACTTCTCCCCACCAAAAGCACTCCCCATCCAACACATCCAACTTCACATCTCCAACTTGCCAACTGGCAGGAGAAAAAGCAACTATTTTTTTTGATCCTTAGTCATTCCTGGCCTCTGGCCAGTTGGTGTCTTCATTTGTTGTAATGAATTTGTGTCATTAATGTGTTGGATATGCCCAGCAATCGCAAAGTAGTACATTAGCACAAAAGCTATTGCTCTGGACGCCGGGGTTTTATTGCCACGGCTGATTTACAGGCTGATAAGCAACTTTGCAGCCGTCCTTGAGGCCGGGGAAGGACAGGTAGTGTGGCACTGTGGCAGAGCAGGGGAAGTGTGAGCTTTCCCAGGCCTCTCACAGCTGGGGGTGGGCTTGACGAGCTCATCTTTTCTCTTTTAAAAGTGTGAGCGCTCAGCGATCCCGGAGAAACGCTCGGGACAAAGCCTGTGTGCAAATCTCCAGTGCTTGGAAAAGGAGATTAAATGCCATCCCAGTCCTGGAGCTTCGGGAGCTTCTGTGTGACTCGTTCATAATAGAGCCGTGTCATCACTTTATGGCAAAGATACCATAAAGACAGGCATTATGTGGTGTTAACATTTAACAGCCATAACTTCACTTTCAAAAGACTTTGCAGGCCAAGTCACAGCGAATTGTTTCTTTCTGTGCATTTAATCCTCGGCTCACATGCCACAGAGCAAGGGTGTTTGCAGAAAAGATGGAGTGCTAAGCAGGCAGACTGACAGACCTGTCTGTCTGTCAGCTCCAGAGGGTAATCCCTTCGAATGGAACCTTAAAGAAGGTGTTCAGAGGGAAGCATGAAACAGGACCAGCACAGACAACATATCTGACTGTAAAAAACAAACAGCAAGAATCCCCCTCCTGGGACTGATCTTGTGCCCAAAGGACTCTGTTCTGAGCCCCTGGACGTGATGCTTTGGGCAGTTTTGGTGGGGCAGGGTCAGGGTCAGGCATGAGGGTGAGAGACTCCAGAGACTTGGGCAAGGTCAGAGCATCTGTTCAGATCCACCCTGGGCACCGGTGGGCCAAGATGCTCCATATCCTGGTGTAACACTCTGCTTGAGCTCCTGAGCTCATCCCAGCACAGACACCCAGACCAAGAGTGAATTTGAAGAGTGAACTGTTGGCCAGATGCTTTCCCAAGAAATATTTTCCCTGTGGTACTCACAGCTACGAGGTACGACCAGCACCACTGTGAGACAAAATCAGATGGTCCTTTACAGGGGTAACTTGAGCAGGCAGTGTTATAAAAGAGGGATGATTTAGCACACAAACTTTTTGGTGCTGGATCCTCTTGCTTTGGGCTGTGCATTGAAGTTTCATTCCTGGGGAGGAAGGAGGAAAATTTGCTGTGGCTGGAGCAGGGAAAGGAGGATGTTACTGCTGTAACCACCCAGTCCTGCCTCTCCTTCCTCGGGAGCAGCTGCTGGGATGAGCTATTGATCCAGGGGAGCCCTGTCCTCTCCCATCTGGCCACCTGGAAAGCAGGAGGGATGATCCCCCCCCGTATTTCACAAGCCCTGAGAAAATGGAGTGGGCAGTCCAGGGACTGTCACTCCCCATCTTAATTAGGACTGTCAGCTTGCCTTGCATTTTAGGTGATTAATTCTGCTGCTGCACAGCTGCATTTCTGGGTGACCCCAGCTCCTGCTGATGGGATGGGGTATTGGTTTCTCCAGCTCCTGCCACCTCTCTGTTTGTTTGTGCCTGTGGTCAAGACTCACACAACGGGAAGCCTTCGATGAGTGCTCAGGGAAATAATCAACAGCATTATCTCAGCACCACATCAAATAGATTTGGGCCAGAAATGGACTCAGCTGCTGAAAACCTATTAGCAGCAGCTCAGATTTCCTGTGCAGCAGCAAGTTAGGGGGCAAGCACTTCACCACTGCCCCCAGCTCATGGTTAATTACTCTTTGTGGAGATACTGTCTGCAGTTCTGCTTGACAAAATGCTCATAAAGACAAAAATGAAGTGCTTGCAGGTTTGGGATGGATGACACCTGGTGCCCCTGCCCTCTCTCCCCCACTGGGTGCCAAAAAACCTGCCAAGTGCCCTGGAACAGCCGTGCTAAGGGGGACTGCAATCCCACAGTGATCCACAGGAGCCATCCTGAGCTGTGCCCCTGTAACTCCACTGGCTCTGCCCGTGTCCCTGCCTGCGCTCCAGGACAGCTGCTGGTGCTGCCAGTGGCACAAAACTCCTGGATCTACCTGCTGGAAGAAATTCAGAGCTCATGTGGCAGGAAACAGGCCCTTTCTAGCCCTGAATATTTTCCCCTCTGAAGGGCTGTGGTGCAACACCCTCCTTGGGTGCACCCTCCTTCCCTGTTGGGAAGATCACACCAAGGTAGGGAATGAGCAGACCCTGAGCTAGTAGGGACTGGAGGAGTGAGATGGGCTGTGCTGGGAGCTCAGGAGAACACAGCTGGAGAGGGAATATGAGCAGTGCTTGAAGTTCAGTAGCTGTTTGCTGCCTGCTCTGATGATAAAATCTCTGGGGAACATCAAATAAATTGATCCAGCGCTGGGTTCAGAGCGAATGAAGGGGAGAAGTAGGAAAAGCAAGAGGAAAAAAGAGGCTGGTGGCAGGTCTCTGTGTATTTATGAATTCTCATTTCTTCTGGGACACTGCAGGGTACTCCTGAAGGTTGGAGGCATGATTTTGAGCAGACTAATCTCTGGGTATCCATCCCCGTGATCCTGCAGTGTCAGGACCCCAGGATCCAACTCATGAATGGGGAAGTCTAAAAAGCTCCAGCAGAGCAGTGGGCAAAGAAAAGCTGGGAATGGGTGTAAAGGGGTTGGCCAGCCCCGGGATTTGGCCCCCAGCCCATCTCTGCAGCCCCAGCTAATGGGCTGAGGGCCATGACCTGGGCTGGGGATCCACTGCTGACCCCTCCCAGGGGTTGTGACCCCAAGGCTGAGAGCGACTAATGCACAGATTTATGTCTTGTTAATCACAGAACGGAGCAATCAGGGGAAGGAAGCCCAAGCTCTGCATTCACCACTGGCTGAGGCAGCAGGGGCCGAGCCTTGGCTTCTCCCAGGGTGGGCAAAAGGGGTGATGTGTGATGGATTCAGTGACTCCCTCCAGAATTCCGGAAGGAATTCTAATTCTGGCTGAATTCAGTCACTCCCTCCAAAAGAGGGGGCCAGGCAGGACCCAGTGTCCACCTGAGTTTTGGGTTTGCCACTGGCCCAGGCCCAGCTTTGTGGCTGTGAAGGGACCCACAGCAGTACAGGAATGACAAGGAGTTTGTTCTCCAACAGGTTTGTGTCCCTCACACGCTGAGTGTTGCCTCATGGCATGAAGAACCCCAATAGTTTCCCCTCTTGACTACAAGTTTCAGGTTTAAATCATTGCTAGGTCCAGCCTGGATATTTCAGATTATTTCTCCACCATAAATTCCTGGCTTCTTTTTATCAAAGATCAGGAATAAGAAGGCAGGAAGATCAAGGAGATACATCTACACCTTCCCTGGTCTTCTGAACTGCTATTTCCATGGATATTGGTTGCATGGAGACCTCACAGCACCTTCCAGGATCTGTAGGGGCCTACAAGGAAGCCAAAAAGGGACTTTTCATCGGGAACTGCAGTGACAGGACAAGGAGTAATGGTTTCAATTTCAAAAAGGGGAAATTTAAGTTGGATTTTGGGGAAGAAATCCCTCCCTGTGAGGGTGGGGAGGCCCTGGCACAGGTTGCCCAGAGAAGCTGTGGCTGCCCC